>NW_007252147.1:1704893-1767139 GCF_000164805.1 Carlito syrichta
GCGGCCACTGCACTCTAGTCTGGGCAACAGAGTGAGACTCCAACTCAAAAAAAAATTAAATAATTACAAACTGTGATATAAACTCATAAAGAAAACAACTATGATGCTGAAGTGGAGAATAAAATTATTTTAGAAAGGCAATTAGGGAAGATTGAGGCCTGACATTTCTCACTCTGTCACCCAGGCTGGCGTGCAGTGGCACACTCAAGGCCATTCCAGCATTGACCTGCTGGGCTCAGGCCATCCTTCCACCTCAGCCTTCCAAGTAGCCAGAACTACAAATGTGTGCTACCACGCCTGGCTAATTTTTTTTTTTTTTTACATATTGTAGAGACAAGGTCTCACCAAGTTGCCCAGGCTGGTCTTGAACCCCTGGGCTCAGGCAATTCTCTTGCCTCTGCCTCTCAAAATGCTGGGATTACAGACTTGAGTCACCATGCCCGACCGAGGCCTGACATTTAATCTGAAGTTTGAAGAATAAGAAGAGGCCAGCCAGCCAAGTGAAGAGGGAGGAAGACTGTTCTAGGTAGAGTAAATAGCTTGAGTAAAGAATGAATTTGATGTGCCGAGAGACGAGAAAGAAAGCAATCAGTTACACTATTTCAGAGTAAGCAAGACTCAGGGTTTATCCACCTTTGTCTTCACTGATTCTCTATTATTCCTCCTTCAAGTAGTATAGAATGCAAGAAAAATACACAGAACTAACATAGAACAAGCTTTACAACAAAAACACAATTTCTTTTCTGTCTTGAATAATGAGTTATTTTCAACTTTTACTTAAAGACATGATTTTTTTCTTTTTCAATAGCTACCATGCAAAGACCTTGCTTAGATTCTCACAGAATACAGTCTTTTAGCCTACAGAAAGCATTGACTAATGAAAACATGGCTTGCTGTGTTGCATCTAAAAGAAGTTAATGCATGAAGTATCATTTTTATCCTTACAGGCCTCTATCTACCTATCTATCTATCTAATGATCCTGGTTACATTAACATATATTAGACATTTTTCTATGTGCCTGCTTTAATTCTCACCAACCACCAAATTTAGTAGTATATCATTTCCCTTTGACAGATGAGGCAGATGAGTTAAGCAGCTTGCTGGGGCCGACGGGGTTAAATTGTATGTAGCAGTTTAAGGGGCCTCTGAGTACTTGAAATGTGGCTAACACAAGCTGACACATAAGGTAAATGTAAAAGACACACTCGATTTTGAGCACATTGCAGAAAGAATACAAAATAGTTAATTAATGATTGATTACATGCTAAAATGATAATGCTTTAGATATATTAATTTAACTAAAACATTACTACGTGGCCTGCATTATATTTCTATTGGACAGTAATCAATACTTTTTTTTTTTTTTTAAAGACGGGGTCTCTGTCTTCCAGGCTGGAGTGCAGTAGTATGATCATAGCTCACTATGGCCTTGAACTCCTGGGCTCAAGAGATCCTCTTGCCTCAGGCTCCCTAGTAGCTGGAACTATAGGTGTGCACCACCACACCCAGCTATTTTGTGTGTGTGTGTGTGTGTGTGTGTGTGTGTGTGTGTGTGTAGAAACAGGGTCTTGCTATGTTGCCTAGGCTGGTCTTGAACTCCTGACCTCAAGTGATCCCCCTGCCTCAGCCTCTCAAAGTGCTGGGATTACAGACATGAGCTACCATGCCTGACCAGAACATCAATTGTTTTCCTGATTTCTCTGTATTGTTTATCTGTGGTTTATGGTATACCACTGAGCTTCTTTAATATTATTTTGGATTCTTTCTCAGGCATTCTATATATTTCCTTTTCTTTGGGACCTGTTACTGGCAGATCAGGCAGTGTACCAGATCATACACGTTGTGAGAAAGAGAGGTTACTTGAGTTAGAATATGTATGGACTAATGGGCTCTTGTGAGTGACCTGGCTGGTGGATTGGACACCTGAAGGGAAGAAGGTAGTAAGACTGTGTCCAAGAAGATTTGAGAAATAGGAATATAGGTGGACATACTGGAGTGGGCACAAAGTCTCACATGTGTCACAGAGAGGGTCACACATGGAATAGTACCTAGAAGTAGACAGAATGACTCAGAAAAATGACATTGGTAAGTCTTGGTCACCAGCACCATCAGTGCTGAATGATGGGCATATGAAAGAAAGGGGCATGGTGGGAGAGATGGAAAGTGTGCATGGGCCTAACATCACAAGGTTCCCACTTAACAAGGCTAATTTAAATACTGTTGCACTGAATATCCAAACTGCCAGCAAGAGAGAACATTGAACCCATAATGTGGTACCATTCATTCTTTGAGGAGGCCCTTTAGAGGGAGCAAGTTGATTCTGGAAAGGCCAAAGATTTATTCTAACAGAAATGATACGTACTTTGAAAATGGATTCCTTCCCCACACTCAGGCCTCAATTAGCCCCAGTATCTAATGGCTTTACAAAGTGTCTAACCGATCATATAGGATCCCAAAATATCGTGTTAGACCAGGGGATCCATTTTACAGCAAATAAGGGGCAGAAATGGGCTCATAACCATGAGATCTAATTTTTATATCACATCACACCAAGAAGCATCCACCTTGAGAGAATACTGGAATGGTCTGCTGAAGGGTAGTTAAAGTGCCAGCTAGGAAGTGATACTTTATGAGGATGAGGCACTATCCTATAAGATAAAGTAAGCACATTGACTCAAAGACATGGTACTGGAACTCCAGTAGGAAATATTGATGGAAAACTATCATTCCCAATGCCTCAGTGGAGGACTCTGTACCATCCCCACAAAATGTAGGCTCTGCAGGGATAGAGGCCCTGGTTCCCAAAGAGGACACATTTTCACAGAGGACACAGTAAGAGTCCCATTAAACTATAACCTATGGCTATCTTTTAAACATTTCAAGTTCCCTGTGTCCAGGCACCAGCAGGCAAGGAAAAAAGTCAGCATCTTGGCACAGTTAATTCACCCTGATCATCAGAAGAGGAAGATATCATTTAGAGTCCTAAAACTAGCTGCAGTGCAGGGCTGTAACTGGTACCACTAATTCCTCTTCTAAGTTTCCCTCAGGAAGAGAAGCCATTAGAATCCTAGAAGAGCATCTCCCTGAAAGGATAGGAAGAAGTAGATCCAAGCAGCACCATGGGTAGACTAGGGTGAACACTGAGATGGGCCACCCAGACAATCCTTCCAGGAAGAACTTGTGGCCCAAGCTGCTTGCAGCTTCATAGTTTGTCTTAGCTTCGGAGAGCCTCCTTCACCAAAATACACCCTTCCCAGCGTGGCCTATATACAATGACTGCTTGAGGTAGAATATAAAAGCACAGTTACACATAAGCCAACATGGGACTACTCAGATAGGTCATAAAGGATTCAGAGTTTCTTGGAGGGCTGGCTGAGACTCAATGGGGCCTGTATCGCAGTTTGACTTCTTCTACTCAATTCTGCTTCTTCCTCCTTCTTTCTACAACTTTTGCTTTCTAATAAATATCCTCTAGCAAAATGCCATCTCTGCAGTCTGCTTCTGGAAAATCCAATGTGTGCTCAAAATATTTTTCCTGATTGGGGTTCTCAATCCACTGAGGGCCACAGAATTACTGGCCAGTGTCAGTGAGGATATATACAGACACTGAGAGTGGACTAGACATATAAAAGCATTGTAAAAGTGATCCTTACCTTGAAAATGTTAGAAGACACTAAGAATCTATTTTTAACCAATGTCTGTGGCTTCTGGGGGAAAATGAGGCATTTATACCCTTATTCAATGTTTGCTTATGTTTGATGGACACAATACTGGCAAACCTGGTCATATGGCTCCTAATATACTCATCCTAAACCTAGTTTCAATGCCTGGGTAAGGACTATTGCCATCTTTAGGAATATCCTGTCTTCCCATAACCAAGTAAATTGTTCATTGCATATATATAGTTTCTGGGGATTAGCTTTCAGGTACAAAGTGTAAGAAAATAGCATTTGAGATGTGCCCAAAATCTCCCCTAGTGGACATTTTCTGAGACAGCATCTGGAGTGAGATATTCACCCCTTCTCCATTGTACTAAGTGATAAATCTTTTCCCAATGATGGCTGGGGATGAAAGTTTTTGGAGCTCACCAAAGACTGAGGACATTTGACAGCAAAAAGATAGTTTCTTAAAATTTGCTTTCTGGAATATTTGGCTTTACAAAAAATTTCTTTGTCTACTTCTATTTCATTATGTGCAGTATGCTTATGTTACGTACTTAGCCAATTTTACTATAACAGTATCTAGGGTCCAAGTTCAAATAAATCAGATGAGAAAATAATGTAGTGCAGAGATTATGCTAAATCATATTTGTCACTGAATATAGGAAATACATTGCCCTCCTAATTTATTTTCTGGCATGAAGTAGTAGTATGCATAAATAAAAATAATGATACTCACCTGTGCTATCTACTTACTGAATTCGTCTTGCAAACTAAGAGTGTGCCTAATTTGTCTTACTAATTTAAGGTTTCCAAAAATTAAAGTTAAACATCAACAAACACCGGTAACTAACTGAATACAAAGCAAGTTTATAGGCACCCTGCATACATTAACTTTAAGAGGTATAAAATTTCCATAAAATGTATTTATTCATGTGTTTAGTCAACAAACATTTGAAAGCATAATATATGCCATAAATATTAAATAATGCTTTATATTGTCAGTTAAATTTAGAATACTTGGACAAACACTTCCTGATTAAGAGGTTTCTGATTGGACAATAGTCTACTTTAGAGTCACAGTTCCTCCACTTCAGGCTGTTGACATTTGGATAAAAACGGTTTCCTAAAAAATATAAGTGAATGGTCTGTTCAGTATCCAAATAGGAATTTCAGCCTCTGACATTTCCCTAACAACTATTTGACTCATTCCCTTGGATCAAACATGTAGTCATGAAATAAAAGTTCAGGATGAAGTTTTGCCTGAGGAATGTCTGGCAATGATCAAGAGAATATGTGTGGAACGTCTACTCAACAGATGCTTTTACCCATACTTATGGGAAACTCAAGAATAGAAAGGCAACTTGTGCTGTGCTCCCTGCACTAAATTTGACTGGTAAACTGCTCACATAATCTGCCCCTTTGAATGAGTCTCTTGGTAATAAATCAAAGGTGAGAATGTGAATATCAGCACAGGGCTACCACCTATCTTGGCTAAACTTAAGATTGTCATTAGTTTTTGTTGTTGTTGTTGTTTTAAAGTAAGTTGGATGAGAAATAAGAGGAATTATTCTGCTATGACACTTGTGTTGCAAAACATTTGAAATGCAAGCTCTTCCTAATACTCTAACTAGGAGAATTTTTCACAAAGAATATGTGCTTATCCACATTTTTCTTACTCATAAAATGTTAAATTAGTTCTGTATTTCTTCCATGCACACCTCATAGGTACTGTGATTGTGTGGATTCTATCTTAAGATTGGAGTGAGAAAAATCTATCTGAAGTCTCCTGTCAACACTCTCTTCCCCACAAGTCTCTTTATCTAAAAATGAGGAAAATAACATGGTATGGTGGATCATTATTCCAAAGATATGAGTTCCAGCTCAGATCTTCAATTCTGAAGCTAGCCATTAAACCAGTTTGGTTCTTACCTTCCTAATTTGAAGAACAAAGAGGATGGACTAGATAATCCTGGCCATACTTACGAGCTCTAAAATTCCATGATTTTAACCATAGGAGAGATGAAGAGCACACAAGTAGTTAGAGGGTGCTTAAAATCTTTTGAACAGGTTTTTTGAAAAAGAGACATGTAAATTTAAAGAATTGGAATGCTTTTATGACTTCATAGTGAGGAGGGTGTTTCCATATTTTTGGATCTTCGTATCACTATGAAACTACTGACTGATATATCTACAGGAGGCAAATTTTGTAAACTCTCAGGGCTCACTTTATGTTTTATCCCTAAAACTTGTCTTCTAAACTTGCATGAGCTCTTTGAATGTAGGGGTTGTGTTCTGTTCATCTTGGTGTTCATCTCAATGCTCAGTTCACTGCCTAGCAACATACTTGGCACGTAGCGGTGTTCAGTAAATATATTTAGAATGACTAGCATAGCATAAATTGGGTGCTGGTTTTCTAAATTAAGATATTGAAATTGTGGAAGTCCCCACAGCTTGCTTACATACAGAAGTGTTAAGTTGTAAAACATAAGGAAGAAAAAGTGGAGATCACAGAAGGAAAAAGTTTTCCCAGACTTTCTTCTCTATTTAGGCAATGAAAAATTCTTCTGCAGTTATCTGTCAGCTGGTTGGACTATGAGTCTTTGAAAAACTGTTTGATTGACATGTATGATATTTTTAGAGCTCAAGTGTAGGATAGCATCATTAAAATATGCTGCAGAAAAATCTAGAAAGCTCTCCTAAAAGGTGAACACATTGTTTGCCAGAATGAAATCACACTGAGCCACATTTCTCATTTTTTTCTTGCTTTGTGATTTCTAGTTGTATCATGTATTCCTGCTGATTTTGAATTTCTACCATACATAGTCTTGGCCTAAGTGATTGGTTTATTCTTGGCTCCATTCTGTGCCTTCCAAATTGAGTAGGATGTTGTTCACTAATTCTCTAGTACCTATTGGTTTCAGAGGTCTTGAGTTTTGGTTTTGCTATACCGTAGAAAACTCCAGATAAATTATTAATCTCTCTAGTTGGTGCTGTTCATAATTCTAAAAGCCATAATCCCGAATGCTGAAATCCCAAAAGATCAAAATCTCTAAAGACTAAAGTCCCTACTGTCTAAAATTCCCAAACCCACAATACCCAGAATAAAATATCTAATGTTGAAACTGTGAAAGTCAAATACTGGGGAAGGGGTTTTCAGTTGTATGCAGGCTAAATGCATCAAGTAGTTATATCATGTTAGGCGGAATTATTACCTTGCAATTGTCTTTATTTGAAAACTAAGTGTGGTTTAAGGAGAAGTATATGGGTGCCAGGTTGACAAGGGGTAGATTTGTGGACTTAAATTTAGGTGTCATTTTTACTGGATTACAAAATGCCTGGGGACCTGGTAAAGCATTATTTTGGGTATGTTCTTGAGGGTATTTCCAGAGGGCATTAGTATGTGGGTCTGAGTGGACTGGGTGGAAGAGACCGGCCCTCAATGTTGGCAGGCACCATCCTATTGGCTGGGGACCTGAAGAGAATAAATACGGAAGGCAAATTGGTCTCTCTCTGAGATAGACTTGCTGCTTTGAGCATCAAAACTCCAGACTCACTGGCCTTTGGACTCCAGGACTTATACTAGCAGCCCCCTGGGTCTTGTGGTTTTCAATCTTGGACTGAGAGTTACACCACTGGCTTCTTTGATTCTGAGTTTTTTCAGACTTGGACTGAGCCACACTACTAGCATTGCAGGGTCTTCAGCTGTCGGTCTATCATAAGACTTCTTAGGCATGATAATCATGTGAGACAATTCCCTTAATACATGCCCTCTCATATATCTATATCATCTATATCTCTATATCTACATAGATCCTTTTGGTTTTGTCTCTCAGAAGAATCTTGACTAATACAAATTTGGCACTATCATTCCTTCTTATTGTATGCCTTACAACCCAATGGAAGAGATTTGTGAATTGTTCTCTCTCAAAAAAGGCTGTGATAAGTTAAGTATATGAGACTATTTAAGGATGGAAGAGAAAAATTTTAAAGTTATTATTGGTGCTTTGAAAGCAGAAAATTCCTTAACTGCAACAGCTAACCAATAACCAGACTTTCAAATGGACAACATATGGTTACAAAATTTGTAGATCACAACCCCTCTCAAGATACAAGTGCAACAATTGTTTCAAAGATTACAGAAGAAGCTAAAACATTGGTCAAAAATACAAGAAATCTCCCCTGTCAAATTATCCAATTGTGTATGACTTCTCCTACACCAATTAGCTATGCTATGTATTTAATCTTCACATCATTTCTAATATTTGAAGTATAAATTATGTAAATACTTTTAACATTTCTAATTCATCTTATGTATTTTTTGTAAATCTGATTACATGAAAATGCATTATCACAACATTGACTTTGTGTGTAAGTATTGTGTATGTACATAAAAACACTGAACTTCCTCTATAAATGAAGAATTTTTTTTGTACATCTTTTTTGTGGACTTAAATTTAGGTGTCACTTTTACTGGATTATAAAATGCCTAGCAGCCCCCTAGGCATTTTATAATTCAGTAAAAGTGACACCTAAATTGCAGAAGATAACATTTCTAGAGATCTCAGCAGTGGTGACACATTGCAGTTTTTTTTACTGATCTTGTCAAAAGACTTGGGATCTCTGTCACAATATTTCAGACATTTGCAGTTATAAAGCTGGGTATAGATGATTACCAACCATAATGATATGCGTTTATACATTTCACTTTCTGACTGATTTCTTTCTAAATACAGTTCATCTGTTCATAGCTGATACACACACACAGCTGTTAGCAGACCTGAGTGTTTATGCTTGCAAAACTGTATACGTTATCAGTGCCTATTTTGTTTTATAAAGTGGCCTACGAAGTGTTCTGTCAAGTTTTTGTATGTGTCTCAATACATCCTATTTTTAAAGTGTAAATAAATGTCTTTTAAATACTTAAAAAAAACTTGTTCCAGACTCATATTTTCAGAACTTTGTCATTTTGGGATTATGGCCAAAACCCCTCATAGTACCTTACAGGTAGGAAACTCCTTCTGTGTATAGCAGCATCTCTAACCTTTTTGGCATCAGGGAGCGACAGCTGGGGGAGGACCATCAGGCATTACATTCTCATAAGGAGCACATTCTCATAAGGAAGGCACAACGTATACGTCTCACATGCACAGTTCACAATAGGGTTTGTGCTCCTATGAGTATCTAATGCTGCCGCTGACCTGACAAGATAGAGCTCCACAGGCTGGCCACTCATCTCCTGCTGTGCAGCCTGGTACCTATCAGGTCACAGACTGATAGCGGTACACAGCCTGGGGGTTGGGGACCCCTGGTGCAGAGAACGGAACCTTGAAAATGACACATAATAACACTGTACTGAAAACAATGAAGCTTAATGATAATGCCCTCACTGATTGTTTGAAAAGCTGAAACAATTTCAGAGAAATTGATGATCCAGTCAAAAGTCAGTAAAGTGACCCTGGATAAACATCATGTTGGTCACATACTCTTTCTCATTACTTGACTCAAGGCATATAGAAATGCAACAGGTCTGCACAAATATGCATAGATACCTCTTGTAAAACTGCAAGAAGCTTTCAAGTGAGAGCACCAGCAGGCTTTTGAACTCCTTAGCAATGTGAAAATTCCAATCAAGTTGTCTGCCAACATCACCAATCTATAAGTACATAATCTAACTCCTCACCTAGGAACTGAACGGTGATGAGATTGATCCAGCAAAGTATGCTGAATTCTAGAAGACATTTATTTAGACAACAAGAGGCCAACACTAACTCTCAGTTACCTGGAGTTCCCAAATCTAAAGTCACTCCTTGCTATTATTCAAGATGCAAGCCCATTGAGATTCCTAAGCAAAAACCTTGAGTGTGGTATTGTATGACCTATCTCTCTAAGCTGTCTTCATTTTTGAGAACACCGATGACTGGGATCTCAAGAACATCATCAACAGATCTGCTTACCACTGCCATAGACGCCATGTAGGTTGGTCTAATTATGGGGTTACCAGATACATAAATCTGGTAAATATTGGAGGGGGAAGAAAGGATGGCAGTTCCTGTTTTGGGTAGTTCTGGATTTTAAGATGAGGTGAGTAGACCCATATTTAGACTTCTTAAAGGCAGGTTAAGTGGCTATCTACATCTTTCAGTCTCGGCAATGTTCTTGAGAAGAATATTAATAAAGTTCTTCATGACTTGTTTGTCAAATCATTGGTTACTTAGAAGACATGATAGTTCCTCAAATGATGTTTCTTGTGAATATTTCATCTGCATGGCTGGGCAAAAAGAGCTAGCATAGCAGGCTTGAGTTTGCCATCTTTACAATGGTCTGCTTACAAGATTGGCTCTTGGCTGGTGTCTGGGGAATTTGAATGTTTGAGTTCTCATCACTTCCAAAAGTGGTAAGAGTGTTCAATGTGCTTATACTGTTTATGCAAACAATGCTGTTTATGCTGAACACCTGTTTTCCTTCCAGGAGTCCAGGATTTTGCTACAAGATACAGAAGGTACCTATGTGATCAGCTCCCAGTTACAATCATGGGCACTGAGTCTCTAACGAGCTTTCCTGGTAGACGGTAATTCACGTGTTGTCACAACTCATTTCTGAAGGTATTAAGTACATCCTGTGTAATTCCACTGGGAGGGAACTCCAGGATGCTGCACCTAGTTTCCTCTGGTCTTCAGTTCATGTGCCTTTTCCCTTTGCTGACTTTTCTCTGTATCCTTTCACTGTAATAAATGTTAGTCATGGGTATGACTATATGCTGAGTCTTGTCAGTCCTGATAAGTGAGTCACTGACCCTGAAAGTGAACTAACACAGTGTCCTAAGATGTCTTTGCTAATATTCATCTCCATGAGAAACTTGGAAAAAAATAGAAATATAACTGCCTTGTTACCATTCTCTTTATGCAGCAGCAACAGTGGCAATAAATACAGCCACCACTATGTATTAAGCACTTCGAATGTGCTGGCTTCATCCTGGGCAGTTCTTATTTACCACCCCTGACAATAAACATGTAAAAAGACAGTTTCGTTCTAAGTTTTACTAATGAAGAATTAGAAATCCAGGATTAGAAATCAAGTATTTCTTACCTCAAAACCTAGGCACTTTCTAAAATAACACACTCATTTCTTTTCCTTATGTAACAGCTATTTAAGGAAAAGCACTATTTTTTACGTGGCAGTTTGTTTACTTGTCAGTATTCAAACTGAAACAGAACTACTGTTCTGTTAAAATTCCTAATTATCTTTGTCTGTGTAACATTTATAATGAATAGCCAATATGGAAAACCAGTGACTACAGAAAGAAATCCGGTTAATGTGCACTTCATGCTCCTCTCACAGAACAAGAGGGTCAATCCTGGCTTCTAAAACCTTAGGATTCGATGAGATACTAAATGTAAAATAACTAGCACATGGTATGAACAGATGCTCAATAAATATTAATCCCCATTTCCTCATGGGTAAGGAATTGTCATGGCAATCGGGTCAATCCCTTAACGTTCTTGTCTCCATTCCTTTAAGATAACATTTTAAATTTACCCTAACCCCTAATTAGTACCTTGCAAGTTGTACCAAAACTAGTTGAGTGCACGGTAGCCTTGGCAAATACATGTGGAACTGAACTGACTCTAGTGCCACCAGATTGGCAAGTATTTTAATCTAAGACTTATTCACTAGATATCTGCCATATGCCAAGCCTGTGCTAAATAACCAGGAAACAAAGATGAAACTTCTGTTTACAATCCAGTGTTTGAGATTCAGTGAAAGAAACACAGGTTAGTATAGTTGACACAAGGAAGGGAAATAAAAATCCACAAAATTGTCTTATTCAGAATATATATGTTCTCTCAGTTTCATCTATGCTATTTTAACTAGACACATAAAATACAATGAATGACAATTAGACAGATTTCCACACTGGCATGTCCTAGCAGCATGGCTATTGATAAAAATGAGAATAAAACCTGATACTTGAACAGTAAAGAAACCTGTTAATGGGGAGCAAAATCTTCATCTTAAAAATCTTACTTAAAAAAATCTATGTAAGCCGGGCTCGGTGGCTCGGCCTGTCATCCCGCGCCTCTGGGAGGCTGAGGTGAGTGGATGGCCTGAGCCCGCGGGTTCAAGACCCGCCTGGGCCGCGAGACCTCATCTCTACAACAAATAAAAAAAATCAGCCGGGTGTGGTAGCGCGCGCCTGTAGTTCCGGCTACTTGGAAGGCTGAGGCGGAAGGATCGCCGGAGCCCAGCAGGTCAAGGCTGCGGTGGCAGGGAGCAGCCACTGCACACTCCAGTCTGGGTGACAGAGTGAGACTCCAACTCAAAACAACAACAACAACAAAAAAAAACCAATGTAATTAATTGAATTTCAATTGTCATGCATCTCATTAAAATGGCATTATACTATATTACTTTCTGAAATATACTGTTCTAATTTGGGCTATTAACTCTTTGTAGTTTTTCTCATACTTTTAAAAAGTGAATAACTTTAAGAGTATTTCCTTTCTGTCAGCAGCACATGGAAATCTGGCACCCAACACTTCTCCATCATGGAAGTTGCATGGAACTTGGTGGCCATGCATGCTACGGTTGAGCTGCTTCTTATGCTATGAAATTCATACTCATATCACTTAAAAAATATGCCATAAGAATTTATTTTATTACGTTTTCCCCTCAGACCCTTGTTGTTTCTTTGTAAATTGATATTTTTGCAATAGTTTATTCCTTCCTCCACCACTTCCTGTACTGTTAAGATATCAATTATTCCATGAAGTCTGTCTCATTTCTCCTGATGAGACTAATCACTGTGTTCTTACTTTTTAAGGGGTAAACTAAGTCCTAACTTTCATCAGGAAGACTTCCTGACCATTTAAAACCCACTCAAAGCTCTCACTACTCTAATCTTCCTTAGTTAATAAATTATTTGTCATATACTTTTTTGATAACTAAACACAAACCATTCACTCTTACCTTGCTTCTTATATTATGAATTTATTACTTTTTGAGATTCTACGATCCTTAAGAAAAGTGATGTGATCATGTATTTCTGTATTCCCACAGGATGCAGTAACCAAGGAGTCAAAAAGCTGTCTTTCTGAATGAGATTCACAATATTAAAAAAAGACAAAGAATTGCCGATTACTTAATATTTATAAGGTTTTCCTGAAACTTTTGTTTTATAATTTCTCCTGACACACTTTTGGCAATTTTTCACCTTTTCAGTATCTTCGTTTTTATTTTGGTTCTAATTAAATATTTATATCTTCTACTAGACTGTGAAAGCAGTCTGGTTCCAGAAGTCTTACTACTACTTTGTTATACTGCTCTAGGAATATCTTATTTCCAAATCATAGTTACTGAACATATATTACGTGCCAGGCACTGCATATAAAATACAGTCCTTGAGTTTACAGAACTTTTACTGTACCTCCTAAATATTTTTTATCACTTTCCTTTTTGTCACTGCCCTAGTTTAAGTAGTTGGCCATCATTTCTCCTTAGTATTACTGCAATAACTTTGTTATTGGTCTCCTGTTGTCTCCAACTCATCCTCTATCTTGCAGCCAACATGATATTTCTAACTAGTTAATGACATTGTTTTCCAATATTACTATACATTTATTTCTTACTGCCTACAGAATAAAATATGGATGATTGTGGATGGCATATATACAGGGCTCCTCCTGTTTCATCACTGTCTACCTGTTTGGACACTTTTCCTTCTTCCTTTTCACTACATGAGCCAGCAGTATGAGACTACCAGCAATCAGTAAGTAGTGGTTCTCTCATGTTTCTCAGCCTTTTTACAAAACTCCACATTATTCAAGGGCCTGCTCACATGCTGACCGACTCCTCTTCCAAGCCTCTCCCTGGTTCCCCCACAAAGAATGCAGTGTTCTTTCCCTATATCCATATGATATTATATCATAATGTTTTTTAACCTGTCTCCCATAAAATGCATGAAAAACAGAACAATTTATTTTTACCTTTTACCTGTAGCATCTAGCAGTATGTCTGACAAATAATTGGTACCCAATAAATATTTGTGAAATAGTGAGAGTCTCAAAAAGTCAGGGGATTAAAGTTGTGAAGAACAGAAGTAAGATATATTACATACATTTACAAGAGATGGTAAATCATTAAAAGTAAGTGCAAAGGAAAAGAGGAAATATAATGAAAAGGCTGAGCTTTCTTTCTTTCCTTCTTTCTTTCTTACTTTTTTCTTTTCTGTTGGATCACAGTTCTCTTTCATGCAAAGTGAAAAATCCAAATAACAGCCAGACATAGTCAAAGAGTAAAGGTAAAAAAAAGAAAAAATAACAATTAACAGGAAACTATACTCTCTGATAAACTTGACAAACTTACAATCTGCATCAAAATTTTTAGCAAACAAAATAAAATAAATCTTCCATACAAGGTAAAAAAAATCCCAGTAATCAACAAAGATTCATTTATTAAAGGTCTATTAATCACAGAGCAATTGAATAACTATATACAAATTAAACCTACTCATATATTAGGATTATATTTAAAATTATCCATTTATTCAACATACTTTAAAATGGATAAAAATTTTTAACTGACTTCAAGAAAAAAACACAATATGTTCAATTCACACATTATTGCTTTGAAAGTACCTATAGAAGTCTCACCTCAACATTTCTTTGCAAATACAGTGAAAATTCATATCCCAGGGACTCTCTTTAAGAAAGAGCCACTGATAAACACAGTATGTGTATAACTTGTATTTCATTCATGTTGTAATTTGTTCAACTATTATACAATAATCAATTTGCAACAGGCTTTTCTGTTATTTATATTTGTAGAACTTAATTCCACTAGGAATTGTTACATGACTTTTAAAGTGGTTATTAAAATTGAGAACATTTCTACATTTTTCATATGTTAAGGGTTTTAATCAGGTGTGGATTCCCATGTTTACAAGGTCCATATCCAGTACGCATGATTATGTGTCCATAATTGATTATGGAAAAAATAAAGGCATTCCTACATTTTGTACATTGATTTTATTCAGAATGAGTTATTTTATGTCATCAAATGCAACTGAAGAAACTAAAGGCCTTACCACATTTCTCACATTCATGTCTTTTTGGTGTGAGTCCTTTTATATTTTCAAATCACATCTCTCAGTCACAGGGAATTTTCTCCAATTTAATTCCTATAATTTCATTTATGTCTTTGAAAGAAAATTAAATGCTTTTCCATTTATAGGGTTTCTCTCCAGTGTGAGACTTTTTCCACTGGTGAGACATCTTATTTATGTAAGAAATGTGATAAAGCTTTTACTATTTCCCATTCCCTTCAAAACATGTATGAAAGCATTGCAGTAAATTCTTCATTCGTTCCTGTCATCTTTATGACCATGAAACAACATATATTTCAGTGAAATCCTATGGATGTAAGGAATATGGGAACATATTCAGTTTTTTGCTCTCTTCGTAGATATGAAAGGATTCAAACTGGAGAAAAATCCTATGAATGTAAAAAAAATGTGGTGAAACCTTCAGTCATTTTGAGTTACCTTCAAAAACATGAAAGAAGTTATACTGGAGAATAACTCTACAAATTAAAATGATGTGATAAACCCTTCAGATATTTCAGTTCCTTTCAAAGACATGGAAGAAATAACCCTATAATTGTAAAAAATGTGGTAAAGCCTTTGGATGTTCAAATCACCTTTGAAAATGTGAAAGAACTCATACTGGATAGAGACCTTACGAGTGTTAAAAAAAAAAAAAAGGTGGTAAAGTTTTCAGATGTTCTAGGCTGAGCTTTCAACATTTTGGTACAGAAAACTCTGAGAAGAGGGTGGGGATGAATTTTAGAGGAGAGGTGATGAGTGCAGATTTGAAGCCAGTAAGTGTAAGACACAGTTTCTAACTTTACAGAAAAATACAGATCAGAGCAAGCTTTGGGATTTTTCCTTCACCTGTTATTGGTTTCTTTTTTTACCTTTTTTTTGACTTGGAGTCTCACTCTGTCGCTCAGGCTGGAGTGCAGTGGCACACTCATACCCCCCGCCCCCCCAGCGTTGACCTGCTGGGCTCTGGCGATCCTTCTGCCTAAGCCTTTCAAGTAACCGGAACTATAGGTGCGTGCAACCACACCGGCTAATTTTTTATTTTTATTTTTATTATAGAGATGAGGTCTCGCCAAGCTGCCCGAACTGGTCTCGAAACCACAGGCTCAGGCAATCCACTTGCCTCAGCCTCCCAAAGTGCTGGGATGACAGGCTGAGCCACCGAGCCTGGCCACACTGTATTTTTACAGCCTTGGCAGACTCATTTTCCCCCTTATAATCTATGCCCCATCCTCCCAGCATTTTTGAAGGCACTTATATCACCTAGGCCTTTTCTGATTTTAATGACAGCAAATTGATTTTATTTCTCATAGTATTATCAACATGCCAGAGAAACATAGATTCTTATTTTCCACAAAGTTTTTTCAAAACTCATTAGTTAGAAAAAAAAAAAAGGACAAAACCCATGTATCTCATCTTCTACTACCTTTCCATTTGTAACTGAAAATGAAAAGGCTATATACTTATAAAAGGTTTTCTATAAAACATATCTGACTGTATTTATGGTTAAAATCCAGATTTCACTTAATTATAGTCAAAAGAAGAGTGTTCATATATTTTTGGTCAAAAATGCTTTGGTGTTCCCTCCATCAGGCTGTTTAGTGAAATTAACGAAAACAAAAAAAGGACATGTTTCATAAACAGACAATAAAGTAAAAAGGCAAAATATCTCAAGTTAATTGAAAATACAAGTTTACTGACATTCCCTGAAAACTCTTTCAATCAGAATAATAAAGAAAACCTCACTAAAACTTAATATGAGAAAATGTTTTGACAGGTACTCATAAAGAAAGACTTAAAAAACATGTATAATGTTCAGGAAAAAAAATGTTTCTAGTGAACACATGTGCATAAAGAAAAGATTTCACTGCTCTTGAAAATAATTTCTGGTCCCTTAAGAGTTTGTTAAGGAAAAAATGATAAATTCCAGTAAAGTACTTTAGATATCCAAGTGGTATATGCATAAATGCAAATTAATTCATTTTGTTTACACTCAGTACACAAAATCAATGAACAGTACCAACACCATTTGTCTGCTCATTTGAATCTGTTTTCTGATTTGAAAGTAAGATAAGAAGAAATCACATTTCAGCTTAATGTTTTTTCCTTAATGATAAAAGACTAATGAAGCACAATCACATATGGCAGACTCATTTAATAAAATTTGGTGCATTTCAAATAAAGTATAACTTTCTAGAACAGGAAAGGGCAAACTACAGCCTGTAGGCCAAATCCTGCCAGCCATCTGTTTTTGTAAATAAAGTTTTACTGGGAACGGAGCCAGGTTTATTCAATCACGTACTGTCTATGGCTGCTTTCATACTAATAGAGCAGAGTTGAGAAGTTGTGACAGGGACCATATGGCCTGAAAACCTACTCTTTGGTCCTTTGCAGGGGAGTTTCCTGACCCCTATTCTATAGTGTTTGCAAATCTTAAGTTTCAGTTTTTAGTACATTGGTTACATAAGTCTTAAAGTTAAAAAAAAATCAGAACTGCCAAGATTTTTCACTAGTCTTACTCTCAGATTATAATTTGTCCATCATCTACTGTTAGAGTGGTAATACCAACAGATGGCCCAGCAACACCTTTACCTTGGTCCTTACCTTTATTTTCATCAATCCACCCCATTCTTTGATGAACAAGCAAAATGTCCTTTATTTTATTTATCCTGAGCATAAAGTCATCATTAGAAATCTTTGCTATTTTTATTGATGTGAAAATATCTAAATAAAAATAAGATTGTGGACTACTGATAAATGCAAGCGGTATAGCTTCTGTGCAAACATAGCTTCAAGGGAAGTCCCTTAGCACCCCTTTCAACCAAAATGTCACCTCCCAACCCTTTCTACATAGAAACTTGGAACTGCCATTTCCTCAAAGTGGTGATTAATATTTTGTAATATCCCTAAGAGAAGAGTAACATGTTTTTACACAAACAAAGCCAGAGTTTCTCTATCAACACATATGTCCTTTTGATAGTTGCCTAAACGATTTTTGTGTCTTTTTCTTAGAGTATATTATATACAAGGTCTAATGTTTTGGTAAAATTTTATATGTATGTATGTATATAAAATTCCTTTCTTTTTCTAGATCCTATACCACTTACAGATCAAGTATGACTTAACTGTATCTCTAGCACATTGTTATGTGTTCAATGAGTATCTTTTAAATGATAGAATACATAAATACATTAATTTTACCTGTGTCTATTATTTTTTGGCTGTAAAAATCACAATGTCCTCTAAAACACAGATGTATAAGTATAGGAGGAAGAAAAACATATGAGGTATGCATATTTGTAGAGTATAAATTTATTTCAAGTCACATAATAATTTTTAAACCCATCTGGATTCTAACTCTTAATATCCCAGGCAGAAATACAGAATTATATTAGATGTGATTTAAAAAATAATAATCTTAGAAGTAAATCCTTAAAAAATGGAAGGAATAAAGATACTACTGTTTTTATCAATTATAAAATGAGTAAGATGATCAAGTTTATGTTTTTCAGTTGGAAGGCTAATAGGCTAATTGCCCTTGGGCAGAAAGCACACCAACTGTTCACATCTAAAAAAGACTGATGTTACTGGAAGTATAAGTACATTTTAAGATCTTTTATTTTGATTCTTGAAAAAGTATTTTATTGTTAGTCCAAGATGGGCAAACTGGGAAATTTTATTAGACTAAGAAAAGTACTCTTGTTTTTACTCTTTAATGTGGCATATATGATAAATACCTTGTTTTCTATATCAGCACATAAATGCTAGATCTTATTCTTTTTCCTGGAATATCTAACTTTTGAATAGTCACTAAGTGCACATTTAGTAAGAATAACACAAATACACTGAATATAAAACAAGATGTGTAAGTCTTTATATGTTGAAGATAAGCTAGGCTTTCAATGACTTCTCTGTTCCTGGCTTATAGCCCAGCAACACGTGCACCATTCATTTCCCTGTGTATAGAAATTTTGCCTTTTTGCCTTTATAGTATAATCATGTGATTTTTTTTTTTTTTGGTTGCTTCCCCCTTAGTAGCCACTTACACATGATTTAATCTTGGTTTTCCTCTTACCATTACTTCTAAATAAATTTTTTTTTGGTTTTGTGGTATGAATAATTTTCTGTAGTCTTCATTTTTCTATACCCTTTAACTTTCATAGCTGTAGAAAAAAGTATTGTAGAAATACATCAAATACACTATTTGTGATTCTCTTAGTATTGTGCTTTGCTTTTTACAAAAAGATGCCACGACTGTCAGGAGAAAAATATATCTAATAGCCCAAACACCCAGAAATCCTTATACCTTTCTAAGTACCTTAACAGTATCCAAAAATTTGTTGACTTAATTTTCTTAGATAAATCTCTTTTCTTTGTGACTAGAAAACTATTGGCATCGCATTTATGAAGTGACAGTTCACTAAAGAGTTACCCGCACCTGGCTTACAGAAAATAGTGGTTTAGGTGGGATTGTCCTTTTTAAATTCATTTCCCTTCAATTTACCTAGAATTGCAATTTCATATATCTTCTCAGTTCATATCCACTGATAAACAATGTTCACGTACTTTCTGTATCTTTTCTTTTGATACTACTTATTTATACTGTATTCTAATTTTCTATACCTTTACTGACATAATACCATAGTAAAATTAACTCACTATGACATCTTAATCACATAAGTGATGCTATTTATATATTTCAAAGATGATAAATGTCAAATACATGATTCTAAGACATAATAGTGTCCGTGGCTTTTCAGAATCACTTTTTAAACCACAATGTGGTACTTATTACTCCTTGATCTCTAACTTCATGCAGTAACAACAGGACAATATGTATTCATTAGAAAGACAACTCAAAATCTTCAGTTGATTGTTAAAAGGAAGTAGGATGATAAGAAGTTAGAGATATCTCCTTTCAGTCCCAGCTCTGCTGCTTTAATCATAAAGTAGGAATAATAATTATTGTTTCTTTATGAGGATTAAATTATATAATACATGCAAGGCATCTGGCCTATTACAGGTTTTCAATACATGGCAGCCATTATTTTTATACTGAGGTAAACATCTTTTTTGATGAGACTGTATCATGGATATACATTTCATGTAATTCTCCATTCTCTGAGAAAAATTACCACTCCCTGCCATATAGGAGGTATACAATAGCTTTGTAGCAGTTCTATAGGTAAGAGTGGCTTAAACACTGGAGGGGTAAATGATATTCTTTAAGATAAAGGCACTGAAACTACAGAGGAGCCACTCAGAGGCAGTAGGTAGAGTTCTCTTTAGTTCTTCCTGTTTGGCTAAAAGGTGTCACCAGCCTCTGGGTCTTTCCCTCAGGGAAACAGGACTTCTTATGATTTAGGTAGATCATTCTAAAGCTAGCATTCTCCTATTAATAAAAGGAAAAATGGAACTCATTAAATAAAATTGACTTATATCAAGCTAATTTCATGATAATGCTGGCAAAGAGCAGTGAAACTCACCACTGCCTCAATTGAAGTTTTGTGCTGAGCATTTAAAAAACATTTTTTTCCAGCTCCTTCAAAATCTTCTCAGTTTCTATCATAAACACATTAATTTATGTTTCCATGCTCCTCATTTGGCAATATTTTAAAATTAAATAGCAGCTTGGCTTGGGATATTACCAAGTAAAATTTTATTTTGCTGTTTTCCAAATCTCCTAACCATTAATTCAAATCTTCCTAACCATTAATTTCCAAGGTTGTACTTCAAGGTTCCATTTAAAAACAGAACAAATTGGTGATTACTTAATACAGAGAAGATAGGCTTGGAATTAAAGACAAACATTGTGGATATGAAATCCTTATTTCCTGCCATTAAAGGAAAACCAAATCAGTTGAGGTATATTTTAAGAGATAAATCAAAATGACCAGACTATAGGAAATTCAAATGAATCTCTTCAAATAGGCAGAAATAAGGCAACTGAAACAACATTATTAAGTGCACACTATTAAAAAATGAATCTAGCCGGGCTCGGTGGCTCAGCCTGTAATCCCGCACCTTTGGGAGGCTGAGGTGAGTGGATTGCCAGAGCCCACGGGTTCGAGACCCGCCTGGGCAGGCGAGACCTCATCTCTACAATAAATCAAAAAAAATTAACCGCTTACGGTAGCAAGTGCCTGTAGTTCCAGCTACTTGGAAGGCTGAGGCGGAAGGATCGCCAGAGCCCAGCAGGTCGAGGCTGCGGTGGCCAGGAGCGGCCACTGCACTCCAGTCTCGGCGACTGAGTGAGACTCCAACTCAAAACAAAACAAAACAAAAAATGAATCTGCATTTTATATTAAAAATTAACAGACCAGAAAAGGCTTCTGGGAATCCCTGTTGATTATTTTCCATAGACATCTCCAGTTTCCAGTCATAGGAAAAGGCCTGATAATTTTGAGTATCATCAAGAACAACAACAACAGTCATTATTCCACTCATGGAGAAAGCTGTGACATAACCTCTAAAATACTTAGTCTAGTTCTGTTTGTTCCAACTTCAGAAAGACATACAAAACTGGAAAAAAAGGCCAGAGGAAAAAAGTCAAATTTTCAGGTAAGAAGAAGACTAGAAACATCAAAATTATTAGAAAAGAGTCATGGATTCGTAGACTTGAAATATATATACTTAAACCAATTCTTTATGCTTCTAGAATGTTTCTGATAAATCCTACACAGTTTAGTTATCAAAGGCCTATTGTACACCAGGAATTATCGAGAATCCTTTGCTTTTATGCAGCCTACATCCAATCTATACCTCAAATATATCTCAGATTCATTCACTTCATTGCCATTACCCTGGTCCAAATCATCTTCCTCTCTCATGGAGACTACTGCAATAGCATCCTAACTGATTACCCTCTTTTACTTCTGCTCCTCACAACTATGTTCTAATTTTCCAGTCCACTGCAACCAGAGTGATCTTAAAACGCAAATTAAATCCTGGCATTTGCTACTTAGAATACCTTCAGTGATTTTTCATTGACCTTAGTATCAAGTGCAAAGTAATAAACATGGCCCTGAATGACTGGTTCCTTCCTCCTTCACTGGTGTCTCAAGTGGCTTTCCCCCTTTGCTCTCCAAGGTCTATCTGCACTGACTTTCTTTCAGTTTCTCAAAATAGTTTCCACCACACATAATAACAGCACCACCACCACCACAACTAACATTTATCATGTTTTTACTATGTGATTGGCACCATGGTAAGTACCTTATGTACATTACCATGTTTAATCCTCAGAAGAAACTCTATGAGGTAGTTCTTTTCATCCTTTTACTGCTGAGAAAATGAATACTCAGAGAAATTAAGCAATTTCTCTAAAGAAAGGTAAATAGAAAAGGTGGGAAATATGTTATATTGCATATTCCAGGAATGTTCATTCTCCCCCCGATTCCCTGGCTAACACATACCATTCTTTAAGATTACATATGTCATTTTCTCAAAATGGTCCCTTACACTTTTCCTTCATAAACGGTTTCAGAGTTTATAATTATATATTTCTTCATGTGATTCTTTAATGTCTGTCTAACCTCTAATAGATTGTAAGTTTCATAAAGGTAGGGACCCTACGTTAAAAAATATGCCTAACATAAATCAATAAATATCTGCTGAATAAGTGAGTCATCAAACCTTCCAATAATGAGGTACTGAATCACTCTATGAAAGAGCCTATTTGAGTGTTAGAAATTCTATCAAAATATTCTTGCTTACATTAAACCAAAAGCTGTTTCATTACAATGTCTATCTTCTGATTCTAATACTGGTCTCTTGACCAATACTGAAAAGGTATAGTCTTTTTTCCTTTTCAGCTCTTCAAATACTTTTAGCCTAGACAGTTTAAGGTGCAAGGACTGGTAATCATGGTGAGATTATTTGAGATTTACTTGTAAAAAATTAGATTCTAGAGTAAAAGAGATGAGAGGGCATCTTCTGAAATTAGAGCCTCATTAGGGCACACTTACAGAAATTAATTATTTGAATACAGTAAATGATTGCAAGAGGTAGACATGAATTATAGATGGAACTGATGTGCTTGGCATGCTCTTTCACAAATTGGGTTCTAACTGGCATAAATCTAGAAAGAAAGAACGAAAACTGGAGGTGGTCTAGTTAAAGGTCATTAAATGACCATACAAAAAGATTGGACAAAGTACAAACCAGCTGCTACAAATAAATTTGGATATCCCAAAACTACAAGATTGATGCCATAAAGTGTAACCGTATCTTCCCGTAACTCTCAAGAGTTTTGTTGGCAGCAGAACTCTGGATTATATGAACTATATTTCTAAGATTTGAAAATTAATAAGACAAAATATCAGCTGAGAAATTACTTGGAGCCAAAATTCCTCTTTAGGTGCTTTATATTTTTTAATTAACCTGGTGCAATTTTGTAAGGATGTCTTTATCTCCTATCCTTAATGAGAAAGATAGAATCTCAAAGTTGGAAATGTCTTTGAGTTTGATAACTAATGTGATGCTTAAAGCCTCTCTACAATATTTAGGCCAAATGGCTGTTGAGTTTGGAGCTCTGGTTTAACTCTCAGTTCAACAATTTACTAGCAATGTAACTTTGAGCTGGTTAGTTACTGTGCACCAGTTTCCTAATTTTAAAAACTGAAATACTAAAATATATCTTTTACAACTGTTTTAGAATTAAATGAAATATCATAATATGAAACATCAATTAGCATTAGGCCTGGCACATAGCAAGTGTTCAATAAATGTTACTTTCCCTGTGGATAAAAATCTACTACCTGCCAAGACAGTCCATTTCCTCTCTGGACAACCTTGGTAATGGGTTCTACAACTGTGTGCAACTAATCCAAAACTATCAGTAAACAACACTTAAAAGTGCAATATGTAAGATGTTATCTTAAGAAATGTTATTCTTCATTGGTATTTTAACTTTAGATATTAATTTAGCTTATATGTATTTCTTAAACAATTTGTCACTCACAAATGGCAGCATATGACCTTAGAGAGATGAAAGTTGCAATCATTCTTGATGAGAAACCTTTGACAGTCTGATTGATATAAATACTTCATTGAAACATCCTTTTTCAGCAAAACGAGAATAAAAGTTTACTTTCTAGGGATTAACAGGGTGTGGTAGTGATCTTTTAAGACTAAACACATACTCTTCCTATTTTTCTTATTAATAATTAATGCCAGAAAATAAGAATATCAGAAATGTTTTGTTATTTTTTGCAAGCTTACAAAACAATTTTGTAAAAAATTGTATTTTTATTTAAGTCATAACTTAGGCTATAAGGAATTAATTTTACTCACTTAAGGTATCAAATAATATCACCTGTTTTGTGACAATTCATGTAGTATACTCTGTAAATTCACTTTCCTTGTGTTAACTTAATTTTCCACTTTATATGTGTTATGTAGATTCATTTGCTAAAGAGTATTTTAGCTGGCTTTCCACAATAGAAGATAAAATTACTTCTAATTAACCTGATTCAAATATAACATGAAGCCTTATACTTCCACAATGTAAATTTAAATTCAAACTTTATTTGAGGAAAGAAATTATATTTTCTAGTTCATTATCTCTTGGTTTACTCCAACCTTTCAAATATAAAAAACATTTATCATCATGCTATAAATTATTTTATGATTTAATAAGATTTTTAATAGTAAGAAATGTTAAGGTCAAATTTAGATTGATGTTATCAGAACTTAAATTGAAAATCAAATATTAGAAACAAGAATGTTCCTGAGATCATAAATATGATTTATATAGAATAAAATTATTGATTGTATTTACTCTCATTTCTCTTTTATATAGTGGGTTTTATTTGTCAATGGGACCATCACAGGAGTTTAAATTTGTAGTGGATAAGAATTATTCTGATTCTAAGTAACATGATTATGGCTAACATATCACGGCTAACATGATTCCTAAAAATGCTTACAGATGATTTAGAAAAACAAAAGAGGATAAAATAAGCTTACTGTTTCACCAATTTTTCCAATATTTCCTTCATCTCCTACTTCTCCCTGTCAATAAAGAATATAAAATTTTTAAAATGATTATTTTTCAAATGAGATTCATGACAGCTCTTTTGTTTTTGTTTTTAATAGAGTCATATTTCTAGGTTATGAGTATATATATAGAAAAAGGCAAAGGAAATTTGTTATTCAAAACTCTGTTATAGTATTTATATAGAACAGGGTCTTTCCTCTATTTTCATTCAAATAATAATAATAATCTATTTTTTAAAATTACATTGTCCCATTCATGACTTTAAGTCACTTTTAAGACACGTTTCTAGATAAAAAATTTTAAAAATAAAATACCTATTGAGGTATACTCTGTAAAAGGCAGAGTGGTAGGCACTGTGAAAGATATTACAAATATAAATAAAGCCCTTCCCCACAGGGATGCTGTATTTACTCAAGCAGAAAGAAAACACGCCACAGGTTAAGTACTAAAGGAGTTCTTAGGAGTATGCACCCTATGGACTGGAGTATCTAGAGATGGCATCCCTGGAGAAGTAATGTAGGTTCATAACTCCAAACCACAATTTGTAGTCCATAAAGCTCTGAAAATACAGTCTTCCGTAACTTATTTGGTGACAAACTTATTCTCACCTGACTTTATTTGGTGGCAATGCTTAATTTGATCTGAGTGAGGCCGTTTATAGTCTTGATTTTTTCCAATTAATCTAAACGTCCTCACATTTCACCCCAGAAATATTAATGTATTTGATTATGGCATGTGGTCCCACAGCCTGCTGGCAATTTAAGTAAAATACAGTATACTTCCATATTACTTTTCAAAAATCCAAACATTCATGATTTCAAATGATAGATTTTATTTTATTTTATTTTATTTTTTTGAGTTGGAGTCTCACACGGTCGCCCAGACTGGAGTGCAGTGGCCGCTCCCGGCCACCGTAGCCTCGACCTGCTGGGCTCCGGCGATCCTTCCGCCTCGGCCTTCCAAGTTGCTGGAATTACAGGCATGTGCTACCACAGCCGGCTGATTTTTTGATTTATTTAGAGATGAGGTCTCGCTGCCCAGGCGGGTCTCGAACCCGCGGGCTCAGGCAATCCACTCACCTCAGCCTCCCAAAGGCGCGGGATTACAGGCTGAGTCACCGAGCCTGGCTAAATGATAGATTTTAAAACTGTATTTAAGTTGGGTCCTAAAAAAATAGGTGATAGTTATACTGGTAAAGAGAAAGGGCCATTTTTATTGGTGGGAATGCATGAGCAGAGGTATAGATCAATAAAAGGCAAAAGAGTGGAAGTTCAGAGTACCACAAAGATTAACTCTAACGAGAATGTACATTTTGTTTACAGAAACAGGAGATTAAAACATCAATTACCATCTAAAAATTAGAAATTATATTGCAGTGTGGCGGAGTAAGATGTTAGACACTGAACAATACTTGTAGCCACGAATTATATGATATCCGAAACAGGCTATTCTGAACTGAAATGTGATGTAAGTATAACATACACACTGGATTTCAAAGACTTTCTTAAAAAATATAAAATATCTCATTATTTTTAATATTTATTACATGTTAAGGAGATGATATTTTGATATCTTGGGTTAAGTAAAATATATTATTACAATTAATTTTACTTTTTAAAAAATTTTTAATGTGGCTCACATCTGTGGTCTACATCATATTTTTATTAGATAGCACTGATTTTAAGCACAATAGCCTAATTCTCATTTTGAGTAATCACTCTGAAATACATTTTCAATAATTTTGAAATAATTTTCGAAATAAATTTTTATTTTATTTTGAAATACATTTTCAAGGTCTACATAAAATTTTCTTTTCAATTCCTGCATGCATTTAGAGAAATAGTAAAGAGTAAAGAATGGTAGTTTGTTGTAATACCTAGTTTTTGACAGCTCATTAAATAACTTTTATGGAAAATTTATGGCGAAATAATACATGGATGATTAATTTTCTAGTATTTTTTCCCTCCTTACTCTAAGTTGTCCTCTCAAATTCCCCAAAGGGAGATGCTCCTGGGTCTTAGGGAAGGTTTGTGTTAACAGAAAGTAAAAGTTGTTTGTCGATGACTTGTATTCTTGCTTTTCAGAGAGCCTGAAGCTAAGAGGTGGCTTTCTTTGAGAACAATGAGAGAGAGAGAGAGAGAGAGAGAGAGAGAGAGAGAGAGAGAGAGAGAGAGAGAAACAGAGATCCCACGTTTCTGTGAAAGGTGGTGACCCTTAAGCAATTTCCCCATGGAGTGTCAGGACCCAGTAAATGATACATTGAAACACAAGGTATAAGGAGGCAGGTAGGGAAGAATGATCACAAAAGAACTTCCTCCATTTACTGGGTACCACAGGAGCTACCCAGATTCTGGTGTGTTCAAGGAAGGAGATTCAGTTTCTTGCCAGTTTTACTGAATGGTGGTGGTGGCTTGCAGTCAGGTCTCCTAGCACTATTCGGCAGTACAGGGATTCATCTCCGTAAATAATTGACTAAGCCTTCTATTTATAAATAAAAATAAGTTGTGTTCCTATTTTCTAGGGTGTTTTCCTGTGTAACTGAGAATCAGGTACACATATTCCCCCAGGATAATTTCAGCCACAGACATGATGAAACAGTAAAAACTACTTTAGCTCACATTTCTTTATTAATCTCAAAAAGTACTGTCTAGCTTTATCTTAGATTCCAGCATCATAAAAATGATACACTTAATATTTTAAAAAATTCCAGCTTTAGGACACTAAGCAATAAAGCTGTGACTTTTTAACCTTTTTAATCAATTTTTCAAAAAGCACCTGTTTTTAAAATTTCTTTTTTATTTGAAAGATGTGGAGTGCAAGTCAGGATTGGTACATAAGTGGTCTATGTACAGTTTGGGTCTCCCACTGGACCTCACTTCATCTGGATTGGGGTCATGAACCCTTACTGATGTGTTCTCCCACCTCCTCTGGCAGTGTCCTGCTACTGCCAGCCCCTTTCTTGTAGTATTATTCTTACAAGCTATTTTGTTTCAGGTCTTGACACTGTACATATTAAATCACTGCATTACTTTATATTTGTTGGTGTTATTAAAAAAATCATTCAAATCTTGAAAATAAAGCAAAAAGTAAGTACATACGTCCTTTTAATGTTATAAAGTGATGAAGGCTACCCAATGATTATCCAGGGAATACACTTAGACTGTTTACTAATGATTAAAAGACCCAGATTTAGTAAAGTTATATTAACTTGTAGATTTCTGTCCAGTAGAACAGATAACCCCCAAAAGTTATGGTTTATTGTGCTATATCTAATACACAAATATTAGCCTAACATTTCTTTTTTAACTGCAAATATAGATGTAGATATAAACGCAGTCATGGATATGTAAGTTGAGCATCCCAAATCCAAAACTTTTTTTAAGCACTGACACAGTGTTCAAGGGAGATGCTCATTGGAGCATTTTGGATTTCAGATTTGGGATGCTGAAAACTGGTATGAATACGTAATGCAAACATTCTAAAATCTGAAAAAAATCGAAATCTAAAACACTTCTATTCCTATGCATTTCAGATAAGGCAGGTACAGATATACATATATAGACTCTTAATTGTTCTTTGAACCAGTGTTAACATTCCCTGTAAGTTTATATGTGTTCATTTCATATTGGTATGAAAGTCATAGTTTTATCTTTTTGAAAATTATACTTTAAGACTGCTAATAAAGTCAGTTGCTTTACCTTTAAGCCTTCTGGTCCTGGTTCACCTGCAGATCCCTTTCGACCTGGTTTTCCCTAGAAGAGAACAGAATTGTAAAAGAGAGGTATGTTCAGTCATTTGCATTTTTGAAGGTTTCCTAAGGTTTATAAAATTTAGACTATTCTTGTATCCCCCAAAAGGGCTGAAATAATAAATCAATTAAATAAATAAAATATATTAGATATCTTTACGAAACACTTCAAAGTCATTTGATAAATGTATTTTATCATACTCGTTAGCCACTCACTTTACAAATATTTGACTACTATTTGTTATGCACAATTCTAGATGCTGAGGATTGAGAAGTGCACTAAACATACCCGCTCTTATAGAGCTTATATTTCAGTGAGAATGAGAAAATTTTTTAAAATAAGCAAAATACATAGTATATTAGGTAGTGGTAACATGAAGGTCAACAAATTAAGCTGGGAAGGGAGGTATAAACTATTGTGGGAGTTTTGTTGAAAGTTTTGGTAAGGTTTTGAGAAAGGAAGACCTCACTGAAAAGGAAGTACCTGAGTCAAGACACAAAGAAATGGGTAAGTGGCCAGGTGGTGGCTCAGCCTGTCATCCCAGCACTTTGGGAGGCTGAGGCGAATGGATTGCTTGAGCCCGAGGGTTCAAGACCAGCCTGGGCAACTTGGCGAGACCTTGTCTCTGCAATACATTTTTAAAAAAATGAGCCAGGCATGGTAGCGTGCGCCTGTAGTTCTGGCTCCTTGGAAGACTGAAGCAGAAGGATCGCTGGAGCCCAGCCTGGGCAACGGAGTGAGACTCTAACTCAAAAAAAAGAAAAAAAGAAAAAAAAAATAAGAAATGGATAAGTTATGTGGATATCAGAAGGAAAAGTATTCCAGGCAGAGGAAAGGAGCACGTGAAAAGCTACTACAGCTGGCACGCACGTGCTGTGTTGTAGGAACCATGAGAAGCTGGAGAAGAAGTAGGAGAGGAAAAGATCAGCAAGGAGCTGAGGCCAAAAGCAGAATGGAGAATGGGAAATCCTACCATGTAGGGCCTTTTAGGTTACAATAAGGGCTTTGGCTTTTACTCTAAGTGAGACAGGAAGTCTTAAAGAAGAAAAAGGTTTTTTTGAGAAGAAAACTGATACGATCTGTGTTTTCACAGGATCACAGGGATACAAAGGCATAAGTGGGAAGTTCAAGTAAGAGTCTACTGCAATTACCCAAGCAAGAGATTAAGTGGTAGCAGAGGAGACAGTGAGAAGTGGTAAGATCCTGGGTGTAGTCTGAAGGTGGAGTTTCCAGGAACTGTTGTTGGGTCACGTGTGGAATGTGGAAGAGAAGAGTCAAGAATAAACCAGATTTTTTCATATGAGTAATTGATAAAATGAGATAAGGGAGACTGAGAAGAACAGGTTTGGAGCATAAATTAGAAGGTGGGTTTGGACATTTTAGTTTGATATGCTTGTTAGACATCTAAGTGAAGAGATCTTGTGGTAGTTACACAAGTCCAGAGTTCAGAAGGTTCTGTTATGAAGATACGATTTTGGAAACCATCATTTTGATGGTATTTAAAGCCATAGATTGGATGAGCTCATCTAGGCAGTTAAGTGTAGACAGAAATGAGACGTCCACAGATCAAGCCTTGGGGCACTTCAAAATTTAGAATTTGAAGAAATGAGGAAAATATGAAATTTGATGCCAGAGTTAGGAGAGAAAACATTCAAGTGAAGATGCTGTTTCCAGGAAGAGAGAGTGATCTTGTCAAATTCTGAGAAATGAGTACTGAGTAATACGAGGATGATGAGGACTGATAACTGACCACTGGATTCAGCAACATCGAGGTCACTGATGACCTTTATCAGATCATTTGTATTTCGGTGGTGGGGACAAAGTGATTTAAGCAGATGGAGGAGAAAAATTGTAAAGAGCATGTATAGACAACACTTTTGAGTTTAACTGAAATGGGAAGGAAAGAAATAAGGTAATACCTGGAAGGGAAATTGGGATCAATACAAGTTTTATTTTTGGTTTTAAGCTGGAAGAACTAATAGCAGGCTTATTTGCTAATAGGAATGCCTGGTACATAGAAAACAAGATGCAGATGACAGAAGATTTGCTGAACCAACACTGACAAGGTAGACAAGGGATCAAGGTATGAAATGGAAACAAATAGAAGCTTAGATCTTAGCTTAAAAAATGGTCTGTTCGTCCACAATAACAGAGAGAAGGCAGAATAAATGGATATGGAGGGAGGAGGGTAGATACAATGGCAGAAGATTGTGCAAGTTCCCTTCTGATTAATTCAGTCATCTCAGGGAAGCAGAAAGTGAGGTGAAGGCTAAGAATGAAGATAGGAGAGAAGTGAATGGAGTTTGAAGAGAAAATATGAAGTAATAATTTAGAAGGGTAAGAGAATAAATAGGTATGAAGATAGAATTCAGAATGTACAAAGGGATAATTTTGTAAGCAGGATGAGGAGGATGTGGGATCTTGAGGGAGATAAGGAACAATAGAAAAGCAGTAGAAATTTTCTATAAGGAACAACAGAAAAGCAGTAGAAAGCCAATGGGTTGAAATTTCTATTGGGGTTGATATACTGGGTTATAAAAGATGATATACTCAAAGAACAAAGATGGTGGTTGGGGAGATCTCTGAAGTTGAAAATAAGGAGAGTTTGCTGTCACTGGTAATGATACAGTAAAGGCTCTAAGCATGGTAATAAGTAGTTAAAAAAGAGTAGAAGATCACTAGAGGAAAAGTAGTCAATATCCTGGATACTGGGTGGATTATCCTACAGTATGGAGTTTCTACTATCACACAATTGACATCTGATATATAAATAATTTTTGATATGGGAGGTCTCTATGCCTCAAACCGTGTATGTGACACATTGAAATCTATGAGAAAAAGGGTGAGGGTGAACTGCTGGATATAACACTAATTTATAGTACCTACAAGGCATTCTATATTTACATTTTATCATTGTTGTCCATTAACAAATACTCTCATATTTTTCCTTCTTAAAAATAAAGTGAAAAAAAAAAACCTCTCTGGTTCTTATTCTGTTTGACCACATATAAAAGTTTTACAACTTAAAACTGTATTTAGGACTTCTAGCCAAAAAGTCATTCTAATTTTTTGCTTTTGCCTGATTTGAAATATCTAATGGTTTCCTACCAAGAAGAAAATAGAGAAAAGAACTAAAAATCATTCTATTATTGTTAAATATCAGTTGTTTTCCAATTATCAGATATGTTTGTGATATTCACAAAAATTTCAGCAACCCATTACTTACACCTGTTGGAAAAAACCTTAGTGAGAATATTCTTTTCATCTTTAATAACATAATACTCATTTAAGCATTATAGCATATTAACAAACAGTTATACATTGTATCTACTTTATGGAAAGACTCTCACTGGTATCAGTAGTTATAAGCTCTTTGAAATCAAGTAATTCAGAGCACCACTGTCAGAGTCATAACTTCTAGCCCTATTTAAATTCTATCATATTAGACTGACTTTGAGAATGTCATACTTGAACATGTAATGCTGAAACCTTATTTTCACATCAAAAGATGGGAATGCTGGCTTACAGAGTTTTTATCAGTGTTAGAGATGATTAATATGTTATACTTAACAGCAATAGGCCCCAAACTGATCTTCAGCCAATAGTAGTAAGAATAATAATACATATTAAGACTAAGTAGACAAGAGGTGAATATAGTTCTCCTGTTTTCTAGGGAAGTAAATTTTAAATAAGACCAATTTTACTGGGTTCAAAGAACAGTTTTTCTGTTGTCTAACTCTTCTCACAGAAATAAAAAACTCTTTTTCTTTCAATGGGATAGTAGCAATATTAGTGCTAGTGAGGTAAAGCTGCAAAAGAAAGAACTGTTGTCTCTTTAAATGTAAAAGCATTTTAAGAATCAGAACTTTATGATGTTCTCAAGAAAAGATAATAAGATGTATCTCATGTAAGTCTCACTAATGCCCCTTAAAATAAATGTAACACATATACCTTAATTATTTCATGATAATGATAATTATTTCATGATAATGTAAACTTTGGTCATGCATACCAAAAGTGCTTAAAGAATTCGTTTTCAGAAATTGAAAACAAATAATTCATATATTACCACATGATATTATCTGATTTAAAAAATTAACAAAAAACACATCTTATTAGCTTTCCATAATTTTACTAGAAATTTTATTAGGAAACAGAAATTCCCAGGATATTACTAAAAAGGCTAAAGTATTTAGTTTCCCATTGCATTTTGAGAAATGTATAAGTAATTCACACAAATTAATAAGACCACAGATCACTGAATAAACAAGTAAATATGTAGTAAGCATAATACCAAAATATCTCTGACAATTCCAGTTATTGGCCTATTTTATTTTGTGGGATTTTATATCTATAGTTTGTTTTAATTCATGTCATTTACTATAACTTAAAATTTTATGCTATTAAAAATATGTGCAGAACAGCTGTTTTCAAGAGAAGCACTTGTGGAACATTATTTACATAATACCTACTCTTGGTCCCAGTTCTCCAAAGGGTCCAACTGGTCCTTCTTCTCCCTTAAAAAAATCAGAACATATCATGGTCTAAATATTTTAAATATTTAAAAATGTAAACTCTGATTGTCTTTATTCTGAAACAAAATTCATTCTGAGATGGAATGAAAATAATGCTGAGATTTTCTCATATTTCGAACTGCATCACTACATAACACTTTAGTTTTCTGTGAGACAACCTGACCTTTACCCTAAGAGGGATGTGTACAATTAGATTATTTTTAATTGGTAGATGAGGCAAGTCACATATACAGAAGCCTGGGAGTAGAGAGAACTGAAAGTAATTAGGGCATCACAAAGCCAGGATTAGGAATCACTGAGACCATTAGTCAAAGACATTCCTTACTTTCTTGGGTTTGGTATTTCTCTGACACAGAGAGAAACTTAACTAACTCCTTAACGGATAAAAATAAATACACACTGGCACATTAAAAAATTACTTATGCCAGGCCATGGTGGCTCAAGCCTGTAATCTCAGCACTTTGGAAGGCAAAGACGAGAGGATTGCCTGAGCCCAAGGGTTTGAGGCCAGCCTGGGGAACTTGGCAAGAACTCATCTTTATAAAAAATAAAAAAAATTAGCCAGGTATGGTGGCATATGCCTATAATTCCAGCTACTTGGAAGGCTGAGGTGGAAGGATCACCTGAGCCCAGCAGGTTAAGGCTTTGGTGGCCATGAGCATGCCACTGCACTCCAGCCTGGACGACAGAGTGAGACTCTGACTCAAAAAATAAAAAATAAAAATTTACTTATATAGAACATGTTTGATATAGGTACATTTTTATATTTCTTTCACTCAACAAATATGTTTTAAAGTCTTAGTTCTGTCTTAAGTCCTAGAGATACAAAGGTATATATCACATCCTACCCAAATGGGGCTTAGCCTTTATAGGTTATTCTTGATTAATTTATATACCCAATATTCTTGAGGTCAAATCAGCTATAATGTCATAACATATAAAAATCTGGTGCATTATTATAAGGATAAAAAAACTATAGAGGTGGATAGAAACTGAAGATGAACATCAAAAAATAGAGGTTTAATCTATCACTCTCTAAAAGAATAAGACAGTCATATTCCATTTTATGACATATTTAGTAAATATGCTAATTTACCTTTAAATAATTAGTTGATGTTACCACATCTGAACAATCCCTAGTATATAGCTTATCTTATTTATTTTATAAACATTTTGCTCAATTTGCAATTTAATCAAAATATAATTTATAGAGTCACAAATATAAAATAGTCACAAATAGTAAATATACATTATAATACATATGAATGAGATTCTGAGTTCAGATCCTTCAGCCATTCTTTTGGAGACCAATGACATAAGTCATTTAATGAATTTACAACACTGTAAAATGATTATAAATTGTATTCCGTGACTGCCAGTTCCATGACTGCCAGCTGGCTAAATGTTCATTTCCTCCATACCTGAGTTCCTTTGAGACCAGGAGGTCCAAGAGGTCCTCTACTTCCAAGGAGTCCCTTTAAAAGCAATATAAACACACACAACACAAAGTTTAGGTCAGTTGACATTTTCGTCAATCGGCATTAATCTGGAGGTGCACACACTATTATTTGATACCATTTATGTTCCCATTAATAAGTTATCAAAATGGGGTGTGAAGGTTGATGTGCAGAAAACTAAAGGGCATCTAACAACATGTCACTTTTTTTTTTAAAGACAGGGTTCACTCTATTGCCCAGACTGGAATGCAGTGGTATAATCACAACTCATTGCAGTCTCGAACTCCTGGGCTCAAGTAATCCTCTCACTTCAGCCTTCCAAGAAGCTGGGACATCAGGCGCACGCCACCATGCCCAGATGATTTATCTTTAGTAGAGATGAGGTCCCACTATTTTGCCCAGGATGGTCTCAAACACCTGTGGTCAAGCAATCACCCTAACTCAGCCACCCAAATTGCTGGGATTACAGGCATGAGCCACCATGCCTGGTCCAGGATAAACTTATTTTTAAACAGTAAGTTAATGTTCAAATAATCTGCTCAATATGCTATTCATCAACCTCCAGACTCCTTTTCAGAAAAAATACTTTTAAATTTAAAGCAATGGGTCCAGTTGTTAAGCTGACAATAGTACATAATATATAAAACAAATAGAGTGTCCACATAGTCCGAAAACAGATGGGGGAACTAACAGTGTTTCATATCTGTTAAGAGACCAGCAGAGTCTGGAACTCATTAACTGTTAGTTGAAGAACTCATTAGTTCTTCATTACTCATTAGCTGAAGAATGTTCTTCCATTTATTTCCCTTTGTGATACAAGATGCTAAAAAGAGAAGGGCAATTTGCAAAAGAACTGTCTGAATTTGGCTAAGAATTTTAAGACTATAATAAATATTTTGTTAAACAAAATGCATGTTGTTTAAATCAACTGCTCTCTGAGTGAAAACCCATTCAAAGTAACTATTTAAAAAAACTTCCTAATTCAAAAAACACCATACAAAATTTTTGAACATGGCAACATTTTCTTAATCAGCTCTGTTCTCCTAACTGTGCAATGTGTCAGCAAAGTTTTAAGTAAATCTCTGTTGAGAATTATATTTTGCATTATTGATTTTTCTCATATAACTATTAAGAGATTTTATTTAATTTTTAATTGTAGGAAATAACTATGCTAAAAGGCAAATCTACCTAGGTGACTTTGATCTTGTTTTGAAATGCAGTGGACAAACTTTATTAGAATCTTACCTTAATGTTATATCTTGCTCTATCATTGCTATGCTTTACCACAATCACAAAATGAAAAACTATTGGTCAATTTAAAGTCTACACTATATCACTACAGATTTATTGGGCAAACAGCACCATTCAAGAAACTTATCACTTTAGGTAAAAATCTAACTTTTTGTGCAGTTTTTATTTTTAAAAGGAAAAAATGGATATGATCATGGAAATGAACATAGGCTGTCTTGTCCAGTCCAACATACATAAATCCTTTTTCAGGCAAAAGCATCTAACTTTCCTTAAGGAAGTACTCTTTCTCTATTGTTAGTCCTTGTGGTTTGGGGAGGTGACTACCTCTGACTGCAATGGTGAACATGTGACAGGAACCTGAGTCAGTGAACTTATGAGAAAGAATGATTGGTTCAAGAACGAGTAAGGGACCCAAGTCAGTCTAACAAAAGCAAATTTCAAACCTCAGTGAAATGATCGGGAAGACAGAATAGCATTAAGGATATGGTTAAACTGAACAGTGGGAAACCATCCAGGGGACACAGCTGAGAATGAAATAAACGAATTAACAAATGGAGAGAGTGGGAATGATGGGCTCTTGTGATATTGCTGGGGTCCTAGATCCAGAGGTGACTGAATTCCTAAACCTTTCACCTATTTATTTAAGCCTGTTTGAGTTGGATTTCCATGACTTACAAGTAAAAGAATTCTGACTGATACAATGATTTCAAAGTCTCTCCAATATCTAAAATACTGCTCTTTCAGAATTCAAAGCGTAAGATTTTAAGTGTTTAGACTGACTGGAGGTACAATATCAGAGTGCTGTGATATTTGAATATTCTACCACCTGACAGCTAATGTTAAAACATGTAATTCATCTGTTTGTTCATTTAAAAAAAATCTAACACTGTACTAATTTTCTACTATGTGTAAGGTTCAATGAGCAGTACAATATTAGAAGAGTATACAGTATAAATAAGACACAGTCCTTGTTCTCAATCAATTAATAATTTATTATGGGAGATGGTCTTTTAAAATAAAAAAATATTAAACAAGAGTAATAGTGTGGGCAGAGAGGGGCTAAAAACAGTTAAAATTATTCCTTTTTAAAAATCAACCCGCAAGCTCCAAACTTTCTAGACATGGGATGTGAGAAATCCAAATAGCCACAGGACACTTTCCTGGAAGTGTAAGATAGCAATTGATTCACAACCTCACCTCCACATCCTCTCTTTGTGAAGTTATCAGTTTACAACCCCTGTTTATCATGTATACCCTGGAGATAACTTGTTCTTTGAAAATTTGGTTTTGCTAAATACCACCATGCAAATTCCAAAAACAAAAATGTATAGCTATATAACCCGACCCCCTCCCTTACCTAAACTAACAGATAAAACCCCTCTCCTCTTTCTCTGGGTTGCTCAGTCTTGGAGCATTAGCCTGCTGAGTCGCACTGGTGCTAATAAACCGCTACTTCCTAAAATAGCTTCGGTGTCAGGTCTCTCTGTTTCCCTGCAACAATAGAAGTAAATAGAGTAACAGAAGCAGAAGTATATGCAAAGTATAAATGGAAATTTAGAAGAAGCAGCAAAATTACTTCCGGGAGGATTAGAAAACTTTTAATATGTGAAAATAATTTTGTACTGAGTAATGACAAGCTAATAAAAATTTGTAGATAAAAATAAGCATATAAGAAAAAGTTATATGCAACTCCTGAGTCTCAAAAGGCTCTGATAAGTGTTCTATGTTAGATTAGAGTATGTGTGTAAGAAACATGTGTGTACTATGTTAGATTAGAGTGTGTGTATAAGAATGTAACCAACAGAGGGCTGAGTGGGCCAAGAGTTCTAGGTCCCCCTAACTCATGCATTGAAGTTATTTATTCTGGATGGCACCACCAACTAAGAAGCAGAAATAATCCTTTCAGTGAAGCAGGCAAACCTAGGCAACTTTTCCTCTCCTCTTTCAATACTGAATTATAATCTTAAAGGAATAATAAAAGCTGGGTTAAGAAAAAAAATGTTTAGTTATAGGCTATTTACAAGGAACATGCCTAAAACAGGAAAATACAGAAAGATTGAAAGTAAAAAGAAAAAAATGGAAAAAGATATGCAAGAGGTTTGCCAGTCCAAAACAACGGAAATAATTTTATTAATATGAGACCTAGTAGACTTTAAAGTAAAAGAGATTTTTGGAGTTAAGTGAGTGACTAAATAATGATAAAAGATATATTCACCAAGAAGGATAAACACAATTTTTATGCATCTAATAACATAAATTTCAAACACAAAATGGCAAAAATTAGTAGACGTATAAGGATACATTAGCAAATCCACTACTAGAGAAATTTTAACACATCTTTCTCCATAAGTAAAAGTCTAAGCAGGTGAATATCTTAAAAATACAAAAGACTCAAATAGCAAAATTAACAACAACATTTAATGGTCACACGTAGAATACTGAATCCCCAAATGGGAGTATACACAGTCTTTACATGTACACATGGAACATTTGTGAACACTAACCACAGGAAAGCCCATAAATGTCCATGAAAGCAATGGGCTAGACTATACTATATAGACTTAAAATGAATGATCCATAATATTTTATGCATTAGCCTGGATTAATATGAAAATATAAGATTTAGTGGAAGAAGAATGTCATTGAAGAATATGTGTGAAAGGATTCTATTTACAAGAATTTCCAAAACATGCAAAACAGATATCGTAAGATAGGGAAAGCATGGCAAAAATAAGAATGGTAGCCGGGCTCAGTGGCTCAGCCTGTAATCCTGTGGCTTTGGGAGGCTGAAGTGAGTGGATTGCCTGAGCCCATGGGTTCGAGATCCGCCTGGGCAGCGAGACCTCATCTCTACAATAAATCAAAAAGTCAGCCGGGCGTGGTAGCGCATGCCTGTAATTCCGGCTACTCAGAAGGCTGAGGCAGAAGGATCGCTGGAGCCCAGCAGGTTGAGGCTGCGGTGGCCGGGAGTGGCCACTGCACTCCAGTCTGGGCGACAGAGTGAGACTCCGACTCAAAAAAAAAAAGAGAATGGTTATCTCTAGATGCAGGGAGGAAGGGAAGAGGTAGTCAGAGTTAGGGAGGGATACACAAGGGGCCTCCAATGTTCCATTTGATAACTTTAGGGGGTTTGCCTTATCATTATCATTTAAGCTGTGCGTATGTGCTTCATGTTTATCACATATTAAATGCAAATTTAACAAATCAAAATGTAAACAACTGGAAGTTGAGTCTGGATTTGAATTCTAGCTCTGCGGTTTACATGAGATGTATCATATTACCATCAGTAGCATAAGGTTGCTGTAGGAATAAATAAAGCAGTACCTGGAATATAAAAGGGACCCAATAAATATTAGCTTCCTCTTCCCTTATATAACACACGTTAACCAATATTTGTAACTGAACTTTTCTACCATATACACTTACAACATTTATATTAATACTTTGCTACTATTATTCTTCCTAAAACACCTCTATCATTATCTCATTCCACTCAAAATCTTCTGTGGAGTAAAAGACTGGAGTTTCTGTATGTGACTGAAGTTGCTACCAGCTTAAAAAAGATTATTATAACTGTTTTATGTAAGCCCCATGGTAACCACAGAGAAAATACCTAGAAAAGATACAAAAAAGAAAATATCAGAAAATCAGGAAGAAGGTAAAGCAAGGTGGCTGATTAAACCCATCCAGCAATTTCCCCCACATGCCAGATTGAACCGCTATCTACACAAGAAAGCACCTACCTAAGAACCTGAAAATCAAGTGAGCAATCCCACTACACAGTTTTAGCATAATAACAAGGAAAGACATATTGAAGAGGGTAGAAAGGACAATCTAGCATTGCGCACATCACCCCTTCCCAACCCCGGGAGAACTGTCAGGAGAGAGAATCTGTGCTTGGGCGGGGGGAGGGGAGAACAGCCAAGTGCATGTGAGACTTTTTGCTGAAGCTCAGTGCCACCCTGTCACAGTGGAACACACACCGGGCAGAATACCACCAGTGCACAAGAAGCGAGTATTTAGACTTCAGCCTGTGATAAACTGCTGTCCCAGAGGCAGGAACTGAAGGGTTGGCTGGCTTCTCAATCAGCTGTCAAAAGTGGCCTGGGGCCCCAAGTAACTATGAGTGGCATCCAGGCCATAGCAAATGCAGTCTCTGGGCAAGCCCTGGTGCTGCTTTGGTCTTGGAGGCTGTGGCTTAGGGTGCAATCCAGTACAACACCATCTGTTTTAGGTGGGCTATGTCACATCTCCCCCAAATATAGGCAGAGTTGTGTGGAGAGAAACTCCTTCTGGCTGGAGAAGGAAAGGAAAGAGTAGACACGACTTTGTCTTACAATTGGGTACCAGATCAGCCACAGTAAAATAAAGCACTGACCAGAATCCTGAACCCCTTGATTCCAGACCTTTGTTCTTGCATGGCATTTCTAGATCCATCCCAGACCACAAGAAAAATCTGCTTCCCGAGTGGAAGAAACCTGAGCCCCAGCAGAATTGGATGAAAGTGGCTCTGGGCCTTGAATAAATATCAACAGCAGCAGGGTTGGGCTGAGCCCTGGTCCTGCACTGCTCTGGAAAGCCATGGGCTTTGCCGTACGACCCAGTGTGGTGTCAGATGTAGTGGCCATGGGAGTGCCCTTGTCACCTTTCTTCCAACTCCAGGCAGCCTAGCGAGGAGAGAGACTCTTTCTGCTTTGGGGAAAAAGAGGGAAGAGAGCAAAAGACTTTGCCTGAGAACCCAAGGAAATCTCCGTCATCTTCCCCAAATCCACCAAGACTATTATCTAGGAGTCTGCAAAAATTGCAGCATACCTAGACTTAGAGTGCCCCTTGTGGTGAAATGCTGCAGTGACACAGGCTTAGGTACAACATTAGAAAGCCCTCTCAAGGAAAGCTAGTAAAAACAAGGCTAGACTATGAAGACTGGAATAATTAACCGACTCTTCAATGTCCAGAAATTGACAAACATCCACAGGCATCAAGAACATCCAGAAAAACATGACCTCACAAAATGGACTAAATAAGTAATGAGTGACCAACAGTGACAGATATGTGACCTCTCAAACAGGGAGTTCAAAATAGTTGTTTGAGGAAGCTCAATGAGCTTTGAAACAACAAAAAAGGCAATGATAAAGTAATTAAATTTATTATTACCAAAAAGCACAATAAAATAGGAAGGAATACAGCAAGAGAGGAAAGAGACAGCAAAACCATAAGACAGAGAAAACAGCAGAATGGCACTAGCAAGTCCTTACTTACCAGTAGTTACTTAAAGGTCAATGAATGAAACTCCCTAATCTAAAGACACAGAATGACTGAACGGATTAAAAACAAGACCCAACTATATGCTGCCTACAAGAGACTAATGTTAGATTTAAGGACATATATAGGCTGAAAGTGAAAGAATGGGAAAAAGATATTCCATGCAAATGATAACCAAAAAAGAACAGGGGTGGCCATAGTCACATTTGACAAAATAGACTTTACGTAGAAACTTAATGTACAAAACAAGAGACAAAGAAGGACATCACACAATGAAAAAAGATTAAGTTCACTAAGAAGATACAATCTTAAATATGTGTACACTCAACAGCAGAATACTCAAATACACGAAGCAAACAGCAACAGAACTGAAGGGAAAATATATAGCAACACAATATAACAAAACTAGGAATATCAATACTCTACTTTTTTTTTAGATTAAAAAATATAGTTTATTTAGAAAGTAAATTAGAAAGAGAGAGAGAAAAAGAGGAGATTCACTTCCCCAAGGTAGGGGAGGGGGCCAAAGCCAGGACACACGGCGACAGTCATAGCTCAAAGAGCACATGGCCACACCAGAGTCTAGTAAGGCAATGGCTGCAATGGTTTGGCAATGGCCTCCACTTTCAATAATGGCTAAAATATCTGACAGAAGATCAACAAAAAGCCAGAGGACTTGAGCACTTTCAACCAAATGGATCTAACAGACATACACAGAACATTCCACCCAACGGCAGCAGAATATACATTCTTTGAAAGTACATATGGAACATTTTCCAGAATAGATCACGTTAAGTCGTAAAACAAGTTTCAACAAACATAAGAAGACTAAATTTACACCAATTATTTCTTCCAACCACAATACAATAAAACTAGAAATAAATAACGGAAGAAAACCTGGCCTGCTCACATACTGCTATTCAACATAGTACTGAAGATCCTGGATAGAGCAATTAGGCAAGCAAAAGAAATAAAAAGCATCCAGATTGGAAAGGAAGTAGCAAAACTGTCTTTGTTCACAGATGGCATGATATTATAGACAGAAAACCCTAAAGACTCCACATAAGAAACTATTAGAAATAACTAACCAGTTCAGCAAAGTTGCAAGGTACAAAATCAGCATACAAAAATCAGTGGCGAGAAACAAAGATCAGAATATCACATGTTCTCACTCATATAATGGACCTTGAACATCCAATGTAATACTATAAGAAAATGACTGACGGTACTGGGAAACTATGGGGGGGAGGGGGAGGGGATTAACAGTAGCAAATATCTGTCTGGGGCTGGGAAAACACCTTTTATCAACAGGGTGTTTGAATGAAACGTAATTGTACACCTAACCCTTAACTGTACCCCACAAAACTATAATAAAAATACTGATTAATTATTAAAAAAAAAAAAAAAAAAAAAAAAAAATCAGTGGCAGCTGGGCTCAGTGGCTCAGCCTGTCATCCCAGCACTGTGGGAGGCCGAGATGAGTGGAGTGCCTGAGCCCACGGGTTCAAGACCAGCCTAGGAAACTTGGCAAGACCTCGTCTCCATAATAAATAAAAAAAACTAGCACCTGTAGTTCTGGCTACTTGGAAGGCTGAGGTGGAAGGATTGCCGGAGCCCAGCAGGTCGATGCTGGGGTGACTGTGAGCATGCCACTGCACTCCAGCCTGGGCAACAGAGTAAGACTCCAACTCAAAAAAAAAAAAAAATCAGTTGCATTGCTATGCACTAACAATGAACCATCTGAAAAGACAAGAAAACAATCCCATTTATAATAGCATCAAAAAGAATAAAATACTTGGGACTAAACTTAACAGCAATGAGGCAAAAGACTTGTACACTGAAAACTATAAGATATTGCTGAAAGAAATTAAAGAAGATACAAATAAAGGAAAAGACACCCTGTGTTCATGGATTAATTAGAAGACTTAAGATTGATAAAATGTCCATATCACCTGAAGTTAACAATAGATTCAATGCTAATGGTATCAAACACTGGTGATTTATTTTTTAGCAGAAATAGAAAAAATAATTTTAAAATTAAAATGAAACCACAAAGAAACCTGACTAGCCAAAAAAATCTTGAGAAAATAAAAAAGTTGGAGACCTCATAATTTCTGACTTCAAAACATATTACAAAGCTACAATAATCAAAATCCTATGGCACTATCATAGACACAGACATACAGACCAATTGAACAGAACACAGAACCCAGAAATAAGCCCACACATACACGATCAAGTAATTATTGACAACAGTGATAAGACTAGACAATGAGGAAAGGATAATCTCTTCAATAAAGAGTGATGGGAAAATTGTATATTCACATGGAAAAGAATAACACTGGATGCTTACCTTAGACTACACATAAAAATAAACTCTAAATGGATTAGAAGTCTTAAATGTAAGACCTGAAACTGTAAAACTCCTAGAAGAAAGGCATAAAGTAAAAAAACTTCATAACATCGGTTATAACAATGATTTCTTGAATAGGACACCAAAAACACAGGCAACAAAAGCAAAAGTAAACAAGTAACACGGCATCAAGCTAAAAAGCTTCTGTGCAAGAAAGGAAACAAACACAGTGAAAATTCAACCTACAGGATAGAAGAAAATATTTGCAAATTGTATATCTGATATGGGGGTAAATATTCAAAATATATAAGGAACTTCTATAACTCAATTGGAAAAACAGTAACCTTACTAAAAACAGGGAAAGGATTATGAGCATTTGTCCAAAAAAGTTGAAAATAGGATCTTGAAGAGATACTTGCACTATGTTCATCGCGGCTGTATTCACAAAAGCCAAGCGGTGTAAACAGTCTGAAAAGCCCACTGACAGGTGGATAAGTAAAGAAAATGTGGTACACACAAACAATGGAATAGTATCAGCCATAAAAAAGAAGGTGATCTTTCATATGTTACAAGATGGATGAAGACATTATGCTATGTAAAATAAGCCAGTCACAAAAAAAGGAATGCATGATTTTACTTATATGAGGTAGCAAAAATAGTCAAACTCACAGAAGTAAAAAACAGAATGCTGGCTGTCAGGAGCTGGGACCAGGGGACAACAGGAAGTTGCTGGTCAACGGGCCTAGAATTTCAATCACACAAGATGAAAAAGTTCTAGAGATCTATGGTACAACAATATGCGTACACTTTAAGTGTTTTAATACTATATGGTATACTGAAAATTTTGTTAAGAGGGTAGACTTCAGGCTATGTGTTTTATACCATAATTTTAAACAAATCTTCCATGGGCTTACTGGTATTCATACTCTTCAATTTTAAGATCTGTCACAATGTTTCCTACTCTTTTTTTTGGACAAGTAGGTTTACCCCTGCCTTCCATTTCAGTGTTCATTTTGTACCTGTTACACAGAATCTGTCATCCATTGACTCCACTTGGCCAAATCCAATCCATCCAGTGAAACTCCAATTTCTCTATTAAGACTCTCGGAAAAGTGGCCACACATACTAGTCTTTCCTCCGAATTCCTTACTGCTCACTTATATCCGTTGTCTAATTACGATACCTTTTAACTTTTCACATGTGGAAGGCTCATGTTCCCAGAGGATTACAAATTCCTATTAGACAGAAGACCACGTTTTAACTTTGTTTTCAAGTCGCTGCTTAACACAGTACACTGCCCATTGTACAAACTCAATCAGTATTTCTTAGCTGACTAAATTATTCCTAGAGAATAAAATGGTTTCTATAAGAAATCTGTGTATAAAATCTTGATGTAAGATAAGGAATGTGAAACTTAAGGGTTAGGTAGAGGTGACCTTGGAGAACTGTCTAGAGTTATACATCCTCCTCTTACCAAGTTAGCCTACCTCTATACAGATAAATACATAACATACTGTAATAATTCACTGCAAGAGCTATTTCCGTATATTTACAATATAATCTCACAAATAGTAAGCTAAAAACTTATTAGGGATGTTATACAAGAGACAATAACAGCCTATTTTAACATTCCTAATTCCATAGCCAAAGCAAAAACACAAACCTCTATAGTAACAAATAAATTATCCCTCTGTTTACTGGAGAACAGAGAATATTTATTGGGTACTCTTACTTTCTGCAGTAAGCAGCAAAGGATGTGGTTTTGCTAATGTTATGGGATTCTTGAAAGCAGATTGCCAAATTGGGTAACTCTCAAGAAGGCTTACTGAAGTATGTTTTGTGTCTTTATACAAATATACATACACATACAACACCACAATCAATAGAACCATAATTAACACAACTTTCCAATCCTAATTTGAGGTTTTTAGTGAACTGGCAGAAAATGAACACAAAATAAAAGACTTCTTTAGAGCTGTGCCAAACTGCTCTGGAAAGAACCCAATTTGTTTGCAAATAGGGTAAGCATGTATTTCAAATACAGTGCACATAATTTTCTTGATGACCATGTTGTACAGCCTCAACAGAGCTTTAGTAATTTATATTATCTCCACTTTCCAAACAAGACATGTATATAAAAATAAAGGAAGTTTTAAGATGCTTCTATGATACAGTATACACAGCTAAAAAAACATTATGTTAATAGGTCAGTGTGTTTGGCTGTTTTTCCCCTGTTTCTAGAAACAATTTCAAGACAAATGAGAAAGACCAAGAAGAGAAACACAAACAGATCTTTCTCAACCTACAAAAGATAAATTATATTTTTTATGTTTTCTAGTTCTTTTGACAAAATTGTCCCTTCTAAGATATTATTTTGAGATCCAGTAATATGTATAAAATCAATTAGTCTTACATGTCAGCATTAATGAGTCTACAAACTCATGTTTATTGAATAAATTTAGAGAAAGTTATCCACAAAGTAATTATTACCCATTGGAGATTCAAGCATTGGTATTCATTAAAACGTCTAGCTTTCAAGTCTTTTGCCCACTTTAAACATTCTAATTTTAAGACTAAAAGAAGTACTGAGAAGGAAATTCTAAAGACTACTATTGTAATAATATTAAAAAATCAGCTGGTTTTCTTCAGTTCTCTGACTTTTCTTTATAGGACTTTAGAGAAACAAAAATATTCAAACTGAGAAGAATTTTGAAAGCTCTCTGGTTCTTCACCTTCTATTAGATGCATACACTTAAAAACATTAAGTTCAATGATCACTTCCACCTGAGGTACATATTTCCCAATTTCCCAAGACAGTTATCTAGGCTCTCCTAGCACTTCACCAACTCTTTTATATAAAACTTCTTATGTTTTGTGATTAGTTATTGTTCTCTTTCATTAAATTGCAACCTCATCTGGGGGAGGAACCATAGTTTTGAAATCTTTATAATACCACATTTAGTACTTGCCCTAACACAGAGAAGGAACTCAATAAAGTTTGAAGAAAAGAATTACTGAATGAATTAATGAATAAATGTGTTTATATCAAGCTCAGGTTTCTAAATGTGCAGCAGGTGAGGGGCTAAAGTAGACAGGAAAAATCCTCAACTCCGTTCTCTGTACTATCTTTCTCACTCAAATTACCTTCACACTCTGATTTCTCCTTTTCAACTGGGTTTACTACTGGTTATTAATTATTTCTACCTCTAGATATCAAACAGATTCCTCAAATTAAATATAACCAGAATTAAATTTCTTGTCTTCCCCATCCTCAAAACCCTCTCTTCTTCTTAAGTTCCCTATTTAAGTTCAATGACATCAACAACCCAAGACAAATTCTGTTTTATCTTTGACTTCTTTCTTCTTGCACCTTCATTTAATCAGTTGCCAAATTGTATTGCTTCTATTTCCAAAACAGCTTTTAATTAGTCATTCAATCAATCATCCAGTCAACCAATATTACTAGGTTCCATTATTCTGCTTATTGTGATACAAAGAAAATCAACTAATCTCTTCTCTCAAAAAGGTTACAGACAGGTACATCAGTAGTTATAATATGTGAAGATAAGCACTTGATACATTTTCAAAAGGGATACAGGGAAAGAACATAACAATTGGATTTGGGAGGAACAGGAAAAGCTTCCTGAAGAATGTCATGTGTGATGTGTAGGCACTTCCTAGATGAGAAAGAACCCAGGAAGGTAGAAAGCTGTCCCGACAAAAAGAACGGCAGGTAAGAAATTATGAGATGTGAGTAAGTATGGCCTCAGTTTGGTACTCTACAGAGTCTGGCTGACGTGCTGCTTTCAGAAGAGTGATAGTAGATATGAGTGTATGACTAGAATTATAGAGGTCATAAAGAGCCTTGTATAAAGGTAAAGAAGTACAAGCCTTAACCTAGTGGAGATCACCGAAGGATTGAAGCACTAAGAAGGGACATGATGAAGCCTATACTTTACAAGATTATTCCATCAGCAGCTTGAAGGTAGATTTGAAGAAATGCCAGACTGAGGTAGGTAGAACAACTGGAGGGCCATTATACTCATCCTTGTAAAAAGCAAGAGGTCCTGACCTACAACATTGGCAGTGAGGATGACTTTAAGGGCAAAGAGGGGAACTTTTGAGTCAAAGAAGAGATTCGGAAAAAGGTGGTAATTGATGGCATAAGGTCGTTCAGGAGTCAGGAGAGGATCTGATGGAAAACACATGTGGAACTTGAACAGGCAGAGGAATACTGCTATGGAGACAGAAAGGAAGAGGGAAGATCACTGTGTTGAGAGATCTCCCCACTTCCTGGCAGGCAGAGCTGCCAGATCAGAAACAGGATGCTCAGTCAAATTTGAAATTTAGATAAACAACAAATAGCTTTTCTTGCATCTCCATCTTCTCACAAGTTTATTTTTCCTGAATGTTACACATTCCATTTATCGGCTTCACAAATGCCTGTTCATTTATCATGTCAGCTCAAGTGCTGCCTTCTGTGCAAAGCATAATTTGACTCCTCTAACACTGTGCTCTCACAGTATTACACATTATATATTATTCATTGTGATTATTATAAAAGTTTTTTTCTGTATATCTTTCACTAGACTGTACATTTCTTTCTTCTTTTTCTTTTAACTGTAGAGATGAGGTCTTGCCAAGTTGCCCAGGCTGGTGTTGAACCCACAGGCTCAGGCAATCTACTCACCTCGGCCTCCCAAAGTGCTGGGATTACAGGCTGAGCCACCGAGCTCGGCCTTGTATGTTTCTTGAAAGTAGAGATCAGGACATCTTTTCTTGAATGTAGGGATCTTTGTAGCCTTAGGGTCTAATACTATGACTGTCACATAAAAGGCAGCCAATATCTGCTGAATAAATTAATGTCCCATTTCAAATTATTATTGTTCATTGCTTAGCTTTTTCTAGTTCACCTCTCTGCCTTCAATTTCCCCCCTTTTTAAACCATCCTCCAAACTGAGATAAGATGCATCTTTTTAAAACATAAACCATCTAGGATAGTTTACTACCGCAATATCTTTGATTACTTCATGACGACCATAGACTAAAGTAGAAACTCTTTAGCAGGGTACTGAAAGTTTTGCACAATTTAATCCCAAAGCAAAGTGGTTAAGAGTTCAGACTTTTCAAATATTGTCACCATTCATATAAATGCTCACCAAACCAGAAAAATATTTTTCAATTTTCTGGACCTTGAAAAAAGTTTATTAAATATAGCTGTGACAGTTCAAACCTATCCAGAAATGTTCTGCTCTGATAGACCTAAAATTTTATCTTATTCATTGAGATTTGAGATTAAAAGACTAGATGTTCATAAATTTTTTGTCTCTCTCACTCTCTTTTTTAAGTTTTATTTTTATTTTTTTTACCTTTGGTCCTTCAGGGCCGTTTTGTCCAGGAATTCCAATATCTCCTGGAAAACCCTAGGGAATACAAAAATGAAGAGTTGATTCTATAGAAAATTACTTATATTTATTAAGCATATAAAATTATATTTGCCTTTCATTCCCAGTTTAAAGCAATTTATATGCCTCAAAAACTCAGTTTAAAGATTAGTTAAGTTAGGTAGTAGTTCAACATTGTGATATTAAACAAAGTATGCTAAAATAGAATTTACTTTATCAGTTATTCACAAACAATGTTCAGACACAAAGAAAATCCTCAGTCCAGTCTAAGAAAGTGAAAATCTTATTAAAAACCACAATATGGAAACAAGGCAAAAAAGTGTGTGACGTATTTTTTCAATGTCATATGGAACAGAGGGTCACCAAAGTGAATGTACTTTGTTAGATTCATTGTTTACTAACTACATGCTAACTTGTAGATTTTTGTAAGGTAAAGATACAAACAACTTCTGTCTGTAAAACAAAACAAAACCAAACCAAAACAAAAAACTCCAAAGGTTATCTTAATATACAAGATTAATCATTTTATATCTAGCCCAACTATCTTACCTAACATTTCCACGTTTAATATTTAGTTCCTCAAATGCTCTTTGAACTCAACATCTAACTGGTTCTATCATTAATTAATAAGTTGAATAAAATTTGTTATCTATGTTTACTTTGTATTTGCATACAAAATCATGATTTTACAGTTTTGGAAATTATATTAGCAGTCAAAAACACTTGGTTCAAGAAATAGAAATGAAATATAGTGTTAAATAAAACCTATGCTGAGAAAAGGCCTAGAATGTTGCTCTAAAATGATTATATTAAAATTCTTATTGAAATAATCAGTTAGAAAGTGATCATGATGACTTTTGATAATGATAATAAGCTAATAATTGTGGTTTCACAGAATGATTTGTATTGAATTACAAAAGATAAAGCTGTTTCTGTGTTTTTCATTCACCAAGGAAAATAAGGTAAAACAAGTATACAAATCAGAATTTTTAAAAGTAAAGAAGACTGTATTAAATTATGAATGTCAGCAAGAAAAGGTAGTTCAGTGGAGAGATAAATTGTGATAGGAATAAAAATGCCAACATGTAAGATCGAACAGTGAGATTGATTCTGGGATACTCATTCTGGAAAGAAAAACGAATAAGAAGAAAGTGATACCAATTTATTCAGTCTGGATTAGGACAGAAATATCTTGACTCAGTTTTAAAACTTGAATTCTAAAGAAAAAATGTAACTTGGAGACATTTCTGGCAAAAAAAAAAGTGGTAACAAAGATTGATCACAGGATCAGATTTCTAGACGTTCTGGAATGGTTTAAAACAGATATGTTTAATAAGACATGTTTATTGCTTTGTACATCAGAGGGGAATCAGGTTCACCTATGCTATTATTTTTATATATGGCAATTTTATAAAAATTAGATTTTCTTCCTGATAATTTAATACCATTCCTCTGGAACACATCCTTTGTTAGGAAGTGTAGTAGGGGGAAAAATCCTTGTGGACTTGAATCAAGATACTTCTGTTCTAGTTCTTGCTGTAATACTAGCTAGTTGTCCAAAATTCCACTCTTTATCTTCTCCATTGGGCTCCTCCCTTGTCCTAAAACCACTATTTGAGTGACTGTGACCTTAAGGTAATCCACCAGTTTCTAAGTCAAAAAGCAGTACATCATCTTTGATGTACTGCTTCCCCCCTTCTCCACCAGATTCCAATCATTTACTAAGCTCCATCCTTTCCATCTCTTGATTCCCCATTATGTCAATTTGAGCCACTTTTCTCCAAGTCTGCCTCCACTACCATATGGCAAGTCACTATCCCTAGCCTCCAAACTACTCTTCCTGTCTTTATTCATATTACCATCTCCTATACAATGCATTTTGCCCTCTGTAGCCAGACTAAGCATTCTGTGCCAATCTGATCATGCTACTTTGGTATTAAACTCAGAATAAAATCCAAATTCTTTTTTTTCCCCAGAATTTGGACTACATGGATCTTTATTTTTTTGCCTTTTTAAAAACTTTGTATTGTAAATTACAAAATACAAAGTCTTTTAACACATGGTTGATAAGGACTTTCATGATTTGGACTCTACTCTCCCTTCTCTATGCCCTTCCACCCAGTATTCTAGTCACTGAACAATCTTCACAATCTGCAAGTATGAGATTTCATTCTCTTTCACTTCTGGTCTCTTGTCTATAATGTTTCCTCCACCTTGAAATGTTTCCTGACCTTTCTTTACCAATATCAATCTGTACATTAAATACTGATTAAATAATATTTTACTTGAAAGTCTTTATTTGATCTCTATACCTTGAGTTAGGTCACTTCTAAGAGCTCTCATACCATTCTGGAGTCCTACAAGGTCACATAACTTGGTGCTCTGGCTTGTTTTGTTTTCCTCATTAGATTGGAAACTCCTTGAGTGCAGTTTTATGTGTTATTTACTACCATATTCTCAGTAACTAGTACAACACTTGACACACAGTAAGTGCTTTAAAAGTGATTTTGTTGTTGTTGCTGACTTTTTTTCTCTTCTTTTTTTTTTTGAAAGAAAGGACAACATATTTGGTGGCTACTTTTACTAGTTTACAACTAGTTCAGAGCACTAATGCAGAGCATTCCCATGTATAAATTAAAAATTCCTGTCCATCCTTCAGATAAGCGTGGAACTCCCTGTCATACCAGAAAGCAAGAAAGCTTTCAAAAATATTAAAACTGGAGTCATGCTAAATGAACTCAGCAGATGCTTGAAGAGGATCCCATTTGCCTTATATGGGACAATATGAACTTGTATAAGGATAAAAACTGCAATGGATTGAAACACATCTAGTACGTTTACATTTATAAGTTCATAATGATGCAATAACAATAAAAACTGTTCATGTTCAAAGAATGAAAGGGAGCCAACTCACTATCTTGAAACATGGTAATCAAAGAATAAATCAATAATTTATTCTGCCTTTCCTATATGTACTGCGTCATTAGTAACCAAATAATAGAGAAGTGATATATTCCAGCCAATAAGTGAAAAAGAAATAATATAGTAAGAAAATCTCCATTTTGCAATCCCAAATAATCAAATGGATCAAGACACTGAGCATCAACTGTTACTAATGTCACAGAAGAAGAGATCAGATATTATATGCTTCCTGACGAAAGAACACAGTATCACCGGTAGTCTTGCCAAAAGCAAACCTGAATATGGTCAGACTACCAGTATGTGAATATGATCAGGCTATCAATATGTGGCTACCAATTTACAGGAAATACACAAGAACAAGAAACATGTGGAAATACACCATGAAACTAGAATAGCAAAATTCAGGCTGTGAGAAATTCTACAAGCCAAATGACTGGGAAGGGTCAACAAGTAAATTTTAAGGGAGCAAACAGGAAATGGAGAAAGAACTTGTAGAGTAAAAGACATAGTAAAAAAAAAAAAAAAAAAAAAAGCAAGCCTAATATATATAGTTTTTAAAGATGCACACTTGAGTGATTATTTATATATATATATATATTTTTTTTTTTTTAATGAGAAACTCCTTACTTTTGAGAGGAGAGATGGGTTTGTAGTGGGATTGGGACACATAAGGGCTTCTGGGGATAACTGGAAGTTTTGTTCTTGTCCTGTGTGGTAGTTACAAGAGTGTTTGCCTTATAATTGTGATATACATTTTTTATATCATTTTATATTGTTTGCAATAAAATCATAAGGAAAAATTACTGAGTTGCCTTCCAGGTAAACACGGAATAGTAAGTATACAAGGGGAGACACACCAAAATGGAATTTATTTATTAAAAAATTGTGAATTTATTCTTACATATTTAAACTTCAGTCACCTTCAAAGCACTCTCTATTTGATGCAATATACCTATCGAGATGCTTTTTCCACTGCTCAGAACAGTTTTTGCACTCATCAATTTTGATGCCTCTTAGTGCTTCTGCCATTTTTTGTTTCACATCCTCCACATCAGCAAAATATTTCCCTTTGAGGAATTTTTTCATCCGGTGAAATCAAAGTTTCTTGGGGGGATCAGGTGAATAGGGAGGATGGGGCACGACTGTTATGCTATTTTTGGTCAAAAACTGCTGCAAACTCAGCACAGTGTGGGCAGGTGTGCTCATAAATTGCCCATCTTGAAATGGGCAAATACATTGAAAGACTTTCCAAAAAATTCACTGAAGCAGAACGCAGGCTCACAACAATGCTAGCTGGTACACTGATGCCTAGGCGTTCCTAGAATTCTTACCTAGCAGGGGAAGCCTGCACTACAAAGGGCTTGTCCTCCAAAAAATAATTCTGCTTTTTGGGGGTCCCCCCTTGTACATGTGGATCTGTTTCTTCTTAAAACTTCGGTAAATAAAAATTAAAAAGGCATGAAATGCCAAAGTCAAAGAGTATAGGATACAAAAGATGTCAACACATCTGATCTCATTAGTCACAGAAGTTGAAAATTTTAAAATTAAAACTTTACGAAAAAAGTAAGAAACACATTAACACAGTTATTAACAGGAGGAAAAGGCCGGGCTCAGTGGCTCAGCCTGTAATCCTAGCGCTTCGGGAGGCCGAGGTGAGTGGATTGCCTGAGCCTGTGGGTTCGAGACCCGCCTGGGCAACTTGGCGAGACCTCATCTCTACAACAAATCAAAAAATAACCAGGCATGGTAGTGTGCGCCTGTAGTTCTGGCTACTCAGAAGGCTGAGGCGGAAGGATCACCGGAGCCCAGCAGGTTGAGGCTGTAGTGGCGGTGAGCGTGCCACTGCACTCCAGTGGGGCGACGGAGTGAGACCCCACTAAAAAAAAAGGAGGAAAAATCTCACTATTTCCTGTTCACATAAGATAGCTTAGAAACTTGGTCAAAGAACTTTTGCATTATTTTAAAAATGTATACCTGGGTCACTACCAAGTAAAGTTCTTGCCTTCAAATAATAAATTTTATAATGAAAAGACCAGGCTTAATTAGATCAACTGAACTTTAATGATAACATACATCTATAAAGGAAATCATTATTTTTTTATCACTCAAATTTAGTGCTCAAAATGTAAATCAGCTGATGGGACATGGACATCTTTACCAAGTAGCAAAATTTCAGAAAGCTTACAGATTCAAATATTAAAAAGGACATCATTAGAGGCTACACTTTTTATTTTTAGAAACTACAATGGCATGAAACTATACAGAATGAAAAGTAAAAACAAAAATCTGGTAAAGATGCTGTAGTTCATTTTTTTAAATTTAAAATAATTTGGAAAACATTGACAAGTCAAAACATTTTCTTCCACAATGTGCTTTACTATCTCAGTTAAGCCATCACATCATAATTGAAAATATGATATCTTAGTGAGGAATTTGAACAGTAGCCTGACTTCTGGTGCCTTCTTAATAGAAATAGTCTGACCACCAACTTTTACCAAGAAGCAGAAAAATAAAGGAGCTTTAAAAATAATAATTGAAAATGTGTCTTCTATTTTCAGACCCTTCACATCTGTTTGCTATACTGAGAAGGGTGACTCAGCATTCTCTCCAGCAAAAACAAAGTTTTATTATTCTACAATTACTAGAGGCTGGAAACTAATTCACATGCATTTTTAAAGCAAAACCTGGCAACCAAAGCACTAGTATATTTCGTTAGTTTCTCAGGAAATCATAAAACTAAAGTATTGTCATTCTTGTTTGGCAATACCAGAAGCTTGGAAGCTAGAGTCCTAACAGAGTAGACACATACAGTGCTCTAGAGCATACAGCAAGCACTTCAGTAGTTCTCCAAAAGGAGTGTTAAGTCTCTGTTTTCTACTAAAATATACAGTCCTTCCAGTTAAATAATGGTAAGTGGATAAACAATCAACAAATTAATCCAATGGATAAACTAATTATTGTATAGCCATCAAATGAACAACCTGGATATAGCAACCTGGATAAATCTCAAGTGTCTTATACGAAGAGAAAAAGCCAGAAAAAAGGAGTACATACTACATTAGTCCATTATAGAAGTATTTAGAAAATTCAAATTAATCCATAGTGACAAAAAAGCAGATCAGATCTAGCCTGAAAAGGGAGAGGACAGGAAGGACACAAAGAAGGTATTACAAAAGATGAACAAAGAGATTGCTGGGTTTGACAGATAAGCACAGAGTTATCTTAATCTTGGTGCTGGTTTGACAGGTTATACATATGTAAAAAATTACCAAATTTTACAATTTAAATATATGCAGCTTATTATGTCAATTATACCTCAATAAAGCTGTAAAAATAAAAGGCAATTGGTATTGGATAGTTTGATAATCATTTCTTTTGTGGTAGTCAACAGATTTTAAAGATTTAAAGACCTTTAGAGAAAATAGAATTTATCAAACTAATTTCTAGGTAAAATCAGTGGTGAATAGATTTGAGCTTATTTTAGAGATAACAGCATGTTAAATTATAAAACTAGTTTGAAAACAAAGTATATACTTTGGGAAATCCAAGGTAGCTCTAAAATATTCTGTTGCTACAGATAAGAGTGACACTCAGGTCATTTAAAGCTCATAAAAAATTTCCAGTTTTTATTGATTTTTATATCCACTGTGCTTTAAATACACAAGAACACAGTATAGTTCAGCTTAAATTTATCTTCTAAGTAGTTTATAAGTCTGAGTAAAGTAGAATATATATTCTCCCTTGGACAAAATAGTCATTGAAAAAAAGATACCATTAATTAATCACCATGTAAATTATGCACTCTTGAGGGCAAAGTTATGCAAAGCCTAGTCTGATGTTGGGCATACAGTATATTCGATAAACATTTGATGCCCTGAATTGATGATCAAATTAAAATGAATTCTATGAGAATAATTGCATGGTCAATTATGTAGTTTAAAAGTTATCCTTTTGAAGAAATAAAGAAATAAACAAAATTAAAACTAGTCTAACTTCTATAGATAAGACTGAAATTTTACATATTCAAACAACTAAGAATGCATCCAGAAAGAGAGAGGCTCTGTAAGAGGATAATTTGTTTTGAGATAGGGATTTCAGAATAGTGGTCACAAGATTTCGTTCTCTAGAATTTGTGGATATACATGTCATGTCAGTAATTCAGGGAGTCCAAGTAGGAAAGTAATAAAAAAAGATTAAAATGACCTTTTCTGAGTGAGAATAATCCACCCAAAAGTTAATGCCAAAGAAAACGCTTCAAAGGGCAAAAGTAATAAATTCACTTTCCCAGTAAACTATAGAAGCCACACTTTAGCACAGGGCAGCATACAAATTGCAAATGAAGGAATTGTTCTAACTTCTGAGATGACCACAAACAGAATAATATGAGCTTCTGGAAAATGCAAAATAAAGAATCCATCTATATATCTGGCTCTCTCTCATTTTCTTTTACTGTTTTAGATGTAAAAAGTCATCAAAACCAGATTTTTTTTCATTTTGATACTGCTGAAAAAATTTACAATTAATTGTTGTTATTCATATGTTTTCCCTTTTGTAATTCTATAAATCTGAGCACAAAATATAGCACAGCTGAATTCCATATGTGTTGCATCATAAAAACTCAACAGCGAAAACCCACACACACAAAAACAATAACATTCCTATGACACAAGGTACATTCTCTATTCCAAATTAGACTTTGTGTAAACAGTATTCGCAGTGTTTTTGTTTTTCTGGTTTGGTTTTAGAGATGAGATCTTGCTCTTTCACCCAGAGTGGAGTGCAGTGGCACAATCACAGGCATGCACCACCACACGCAGCCAATTTTTCTTTTTTTTAATAGAGATAAAGGTCTCACTTTCTTGCTAAGGCTAGTCTTGACCTTCAGGCCTCAAGTGATCCTCCCAGCTCAGCTTCCTGAGTAGCTGGGATTACGGGAGTGAGCGACCACGCCCGGATAGTCACAGTATTTTTGAAACCACTTTTACAGGAACCTACCAAGTCAATTGGAAAGTCCACCTTTATTCTTCTGAAATCTACACAAAACTATACTTTTAACATAAACTATTCTTACAATTATTTGACAGTTAGGTTTGGGTAATCCATAGTAACAAAAGGCACAGCCCCTTCCATGTGGTAGCCTGGGGAAAGAAGGAGGGACAGAAGAGGAAGAATGACAAATGTAAACAAGGACATTTTAGGTTTTGATGAATGTGTTCACTACCTTGATTTGGGCAATGACGTCACATGATTTGTAAGTATGCTAAAAATTATTAAAATGCATAATTTCAATATATACAGCTTATGATACATTAATTATACCTCAATAATGCTGTTAACCAAAAAGGTAGTTGGTATTGGGTGTTTTTGATCATCCCTCCTTTTCAGAAGGCAAGTAGGTAATAATGTGAAGCTCTTTAGAGAAAACAATTAATTAACTGAACTTGGCCCCAGACAAAAATCAGTGGAGCTCAATTTTGAAATGTTTAGAAGGTAATAGCATACCCACTATTTCATGCATATGTTTGGTTAAGTATAATTTTAGGCACTCAATATCTATATATTGGCCTAATTTTGAATCCTTTTGAATGTCTTAAGTAAAGAATACCAATTGACTTTACTCAACACGTAGTTACTATGTATCAGGCACTATTCTTAGCCTTAATCATATGCCAGAGAACAAAAAAATTCCCTGGCTTTATGGAATATATATTCTAGAGACCCTTTATCTCAAAGAGTCTCTCTCCTTTCAGCACATACACACACCGAAAGGGACAGACTCTTTGAGATAAAGGGTCTCTAGAATATATATTCTATAAAGCCAGGGAATTTGTATGTTAGTGGCACATACACACACTGAAAGGGAATGGAAAGTTAGGTGATTAGAAAAGCAGATTTATATTATTATGAGGAACTGGCATGTATCGTTACTTCAGTTATTTACTTCTGTTCTAGATAAACAGCTTTGGGTCTGGGGCCACTCTATGTTGTTTCACATTCTTTCTTTCTCCAAAGGGGATATCTTGTGTTTTTTCCTAAGATGTATATACTGCTTACTTAGTTGAGATGCAGACATACACAAGGAGGGGATCCCCCCCAAAAAACTATTACTTTTTGGAGAGCGAGCCCCTTGTAGTATAGGCTTTCTCCACTAGGTAAATGATCTAGGAACCCATTGACATCAGTGTTCCAGCTAGCATTGTTGTGAGAGGCTGTGTTTGCTTCAATGAAAAAAAAAAAAAAATATATATATATATATATGTAGATAGATAGATAGATAGATAGATATATGATTCTTTCAACATGTCTACTCATTTCATGATAGGTGATTTACCAGCGCACCTGCCTACCATGCGCTGTGTTCAGCAGTTTTTGACCAAAAGCGGCATGAACTCCATGTGCACTCTTCCTATTCATCTGAATCGGCAATAAGAGACCATACTGTTTCCCCAGATGAAAGAAGTCCTCAAAGGGAAACATTTTGTTGATGTGGAAAAGGTGAAACAAAAAACATTTCCAGGTCTGAGAAAAATGACGTTGGTAGTTTGATGGGTATTTCACTGAATTTGTAGATTGCCTTGGTTAGATGGACATCTTGACAACATTGATTCTTGTAATTCATGAGCATGGAATGTTTTCCACTTGTTTGTGTCATCCTTGATTTCTTTGACCAGCATTTTTTAGTTCTCATTGTAAAAGTCTTTCATTTCTCTGGTTAGGTGGATGCCAAGGCATTTCGTGTGTGTGTGTGTGTGTGTGTGTGTGTGTGTGTGTGTGTGTCTATTGTGAATGGGATGGTACTTTTTATTTGGCACTGTCTGCTTGTTGCTGGTGTAGACAGATGCAACTGTCTTTTGCACATTGATTTTGTAGCCTGAGACTTTACTGAAGTTGATTATCAGTGTGAAGAAGCTTCTGGCAGATTCCCTAGGGTTTTCAAGATATAGAAGCATATCATCTGCAAAGAGGGATAGCTTGACTTCTTCTTTTCCAACTTGAGTATCTCTGATTTCCTTCTCTTGCCTGACTGCTTTGGTTAGGACTTCTAATACTATGTTGAACAGGAAGGGTGAGAGTGTACATCCTTGTCCAGTTCCCGTTCTCAGGGGAATGCTTCCAATTTCTGCCCATTGAGCAAAATTTTGGTTGTAGGTTTATCATAGATGGCACTTACTATTTTGAGGAATGTTCCTTCTAGTCAAAACAATCCTCAGCAAAAGGAACAAAGTGGGAGGCATCACATTTCCAGGCTTTAAACTTTACTACAAGGTTACAGTAACCAAAACAGCCTGGTATTGGTATCAGAATAGGCACACAGAACAGGGCAGAGATTCTGGAAGCAAAAACTTGGTCTCTCAACCAACTCATCTTTGACAAAGCCACCAATAACAACCACTGGGGAAAGGAGACCATACTTAGCAAATGGTTTTGGGAAAACTGGCTGACCACATGCAGAAGAATGAAATAGGATCTCTACCTATTGCCCTATACACAAATCAACTCTGAATGGACCAAAGACCTAATCATAAAACCTCAAACTATAAGAATCCTAGAAGAAAATGTACGAAACACTTTTATGCACATTGAAGTAGGCAATCAATTCCTGATAAAATCCTCAAAAGCAAATGCCATAAAAGATAAGACAGACATGGGATCTCATCAAACTGAAAAGCTTTTGCACAGCAAACAAACAAACAAACAAAAAACCATCAAGAGAGTGGGGAGACAACCTACAGAAGGGGAAAAAATATTTGCTAATTATGTATCTGACAAAGGCCTAACATCCAGGATCTACAAAGAACTCAAATAAGCCAAAAGGGGAAGAAAAAAAATCCTACTAAAAAATGGACAGAGGACATGAATAGATACTTCTCAAAAGAAGATATACAAGCAACCAACAGATACATTAAAAAAATGCTCAGCCTCACTAATCATCAGAGAAATGGAAATCAAAACCACAATGAGATACCACCTAACTCCAGTAAGGATGGCCCTCATCAATAAATCAAAAAACAACAGATGCTGGTGAGGGAGCAGAGAAAAGGAAACGCTTCTACACTGTTGGTGGAAGTGCAGACAAGTTCAACCTCTATGGAAAGCAGTATGGTGATTTCCTAAAAGAACTAAAAATTGACTTTCCATTTGATCCAGCAATACCTTTCCTGGGAGTATACCTGGATCAACATGAATCATTCTACCAAAAAGACACTTGCACATGTATATTTATAGCTGCACTATTCACAACATCAAAAACATGGAACCATCCTACTACCCATCAAAAGTGGACTGAATAAAGAAACTATGGTACATATACATGATTCAGTATTATGCAGTCATAAAGAACAAAATCATGGAATACACAGCAAACTGAATTTGCTGAATGGAGTTGGAAACCATCATACATAGTGATCTATCACAGAAACAAATAACTGAATACTGAATGTTCTCACTCATAAATGGGACCTGAACATTAATCATATTAACACATGAATGTATCTTACCCATTCTTATACCTCCAATATTTAACACAAGGGAGAGATCGGCAGTCAATGGACACTTCCAAGGGAGGGATGGCAGGGGAGAGGAGCACACAGCATCACAAAGAGTACCTGATTCTGAACCAGGGGAAGTAAGGGTCAGTTGGAGGCCCAAACTTCACCTGCACACAGCCTGCTTGTGTAGCTAATCCTGACTTGTACCCCATATATCCATAAACAAAACAAAGCAAAACAAAATGGCAGAAGCACTTAAAGACATCAAAATGGATGAGTTCAAAAATTGTTCTGAGCAGTGGAAAAAGCATCTTGATAGGTATTGCGTCAGATGGAGAGCACTTTGAAGGTAACTGAAGTTTAAACATGTAAGAATAAATGCACAATTTTTATAAATGAATTCCATTTTGGGAGGTCCCCCCTCATATTTAAGCCTCATTGAAAAGAATGCCCCTTATCCTGAGAATCTGGCCTTAGAGATATGAGCAATAATTGGCCAATACATTAGGTTATTTTCCTTTGGAGAAGAAAAAGTGCATTTTCAGCTGTGTGGTTTACTCTATTATGTTGGGTGGATTATTTTAAAAATTGTGTAAGTGGGAAGAAGGGCATATGTAGATACTGGGCACTAAAGATGTCATATGTAAAGGACACTTTTTTTTTTCATCTGCTTACAATCTCTTTGGAAAACCACTATTCCAGGGATGGGCAAATGACCAAAATCTTGCAAATTATAGTATTCCTGTTCCATGGCTTGTGATTGATTTAAGAATGATCATGGGATCAAATCCTGATTGACTGGAGTCCTCTTAAGACTTTTTGCTGGACATATAAGAAAAAAAAGAGTGTTTTCTTTTGCTAAGATTGTTAAATCTGAGTGCAATATAAGCCTAGGGTTGATGACCACCTTCTCCACAATGTGTTCCTGTGAATGAAGCCAAAGAGTTAGAGAGTGTCATGATTAATTCACCGAGTTCCTGTGCCCAGTCAAGCATCTAGGCACGCACATACACAGCTGAACTTCCTGATCATATTGGCCAATCATGAGTTTTGCTTAAAATTGGTTGTTAAGTTTCTGTCACTTTCAATAGAAAAAGATCTGACTAAAATGTAGAACTATTTGCAAACATATCTAGTAACAACAAAATACACCTAGCTTCTTCATACATCTGTGCTTTTACATCTGTATTCTACTTGATCAATCCCTATTATTTATCCAAGTCACTGCTCAAACAGTCATGGTTCTTTGAAATCTTACTTAACTCCCTGACCCAGGTTCCTTCATCATGCAGCTTATTACTGACTCAGACGTAACATGGTCTATGAAAACCTCATAGTCCACTTCAATCAGAATTGGTAGCTTGTTCCTTTACATTCCTATAGAACTCTGTTAATATGGCTATTTAGCAAAATTATACTACATTGTAATCAAGGGCCTGGTTCTCTATTTCAACAAAATGTGAGCTTACAGAGAAAAATAAATGTATCTTACCCATTTTTATACCTCCAAAATTTAACTTAAGTTACCAGGAGAAAATTCTCCATTGGTCCCTTGCATTTTCATTTCCACACATTATGCAAAAAAAGTACTGACTACCCACTGTTCCAATCTCTGTTTTCTGGGGATTTTTGTATAGCAAAGACAGAGACAAGGTCTTCCTCTGTAGAAAAGAACAGGAATGCTCACTGTCCAAGATAATAATGATAATGTCTCTTTCTGGAATGCATTATCTTTTATAACTGCCCACTATAAAGACTTAGTTTCCTTAAACTCTAGATTCCTCTTACATAATGTAACCCATTGCATATACAAGTATTATCTAGCCCTCTTCTCATCACCCTGTGGGAACTGGGGCTCAGTGAATCAGTGCAAAAGCGTTGATACTCTGGCAACTGCTATTGCCAAGAGTAATAAACTGTCTTTTGTCTCTGTTCCCGGAGTCTTATGTCTTTTACCGGAATCCTTGAAACTGTCAGGCTAACTTGTTGGCGTGCAAATAGGATAAAATCTCAGATCCTGATAGTTTTGGTGGTGAGGATGGGATACGGATAGAGACACTGC
>NW_007252148.1:0-456 GCF_000164805.1 Carlito syrichta
CCCCGTCCCGCTTACGCCGCCACCTCCCTCCTCTATCTCTAACTTCAACCCAGCAGATAAACCTCCTATAGTCTGCTTTTGCTATTCCACTCTCCATCAGTTTCTCCTCCTTCTCGCCCTACATCTTTATCTGCAAAGGAAGGGCTGGCATCTACGGCCGTGGCACCTAACTCTGGCTTTCAGTCTTTCTCTTTTATCTTTGGAAAAGGGACCAGTGCCAAAGGCCATGGCACCTGACCCCAGTCTCCAGTGTTTCTCTTTTGTCTTTGGAGGAAGGGCTGGCATCTCCAGCTGAGACGCCTAACTCTGGCCTCCAGCCTTTCTCTTTTGTCTTTGGAGGAGGGGCCGGTGCCAAAGGCCACAGTGCTTGACCCCAACCTCCAGCCCTCTCACCCACCTCCTCTCACTGCTTGATAACCCCCTGGTGGCAGCCCTACCAACTGCAACATGCCACCA
>NW_007252148.1:1064-18736 GCF_000164805.1 Carlito syrichta
TCAAGCCCCGCCACTGGCAAAACCCTGTCCCAAATGCAAACTGCATGGACATTGGGTTCATGATTGCCTCGTTCACTTAGCCAGAGGAGAGCACATGGTCCAGAGGCTTGCTGCAAATGAGGGACACCAGGCATCTCGCACGATCTCAGAAGGAGATCTCTTGGGCTTGCTCCAGTCGGATTGACTCACCCCTGGTTCGGTAGCCCCAACGTCTTCGGAACATGCTATTAAACCAACCGAGCCTAGGGTGGAAATATCAGTAGCTGGCAGGGTTATATCATTTGTTATTGATAAGGGGGCTACATGCTCAGCTCTACTTGAATTTTCTGGTCCACTCCTTCCTTCACCCCTTTCGGTTGTGTGGGTGCAGGGCATTATATCCAGGCCCCTCACTACGCCATTACTTCCATGTGTTCTGGGAGATAAAATATTTCAATACTCTTTCCTTGTTATGCCACCGTGTCCAGCTCCATTATTTGGAAGGGACATTATGACAAAAATTGGAACTCATATTATTCTTTACCCTGAGCCATCACCACTGTGCTTTTTCGGTGCCTTTCCTTAGCTTTGGATTTCCCTAATAGTTCTACTTTGGATCCTATCTAAGCCCCTCCACTGCATATAAACTTATTGCTTTGGTTAGAGCTCTGAGGTTAGGAAAAATGTAAAGAAAGTTCTTGGTATAAGGTATGTTTTTAGTAAGAAAGGATAAAGGAAAGAGAAATAATTGTATAGGAAAGAATCTTGTATGGTACATTTTTGTTTTATAATAGAATGACTGGTTAAGGAAAGTATAGAACAAAAATAGAAGGCTTAAGCATGTCGAAAAATGGTATGAGTTTATTGAACATGGTAGGTGAAAGTTTGTGAAAAGAAGTGAAAGGAATTCTATAAACACTCAGGCTTCAAAACGGTTCCATAAATTTACCATTAATATCAAGTACACTAATGCTAGGCCTACATGCTACTCAAAGACCAGAACATGAGCTTCTTAATTAACAATCTCCAAAAGAATTTTCTCCTTTAAACAACAGAGGAGCAAAGAAAGAGACAAAATTCATCTAGCCCTCCCCCACTGTCTTTGTTACAAAAAAGCAAGGGTTTTTTTCCAAAATCTTTGGACTATCGCTTTGGCTAAATAAGTAACTTTTGCAATAACTATTGAGATTTTGTGTTTTAACATTATGCTTTTAAAAACTTTAATACTTAAATTCTTAAAGTTCTCAATCAGTCTCTCTAGGGTAAGATAAGAAGCAAGCTCCAGGAACCACACCTGCCCCACACCTTTCTCCTAAATTCCCTACAGATCAGAGCCGCCGACCTATTCTTACTCCACAATTCCAGGCCAGCCTCTCAAACTTCGAGTATCCCATGTTGCTCGCTCCCCCTCCCTGCCTGTCATCCAGGAAAATCCCACATAATCACAAGACGCGAAGGTTGCTGCCTGCACTCAACTACCCTCCGCCAAATGGTCATCAATTTTGTTCTTCCCTTACTAATAGTACTGCCCTTCTTCCTACTCCTTCTTTTCCTCCTACTTTCACATTGCTGTACATAGTGCTGCTCCTTGGTGCGGGTTGCTCAATCCCCTCCTCTGCTCACTATCAATAAGACCCAACATTTCCCTTCATGGTTTACCATAATAGGCCACACCCTCCGTTTCTTAAACCAATCCTTCCCTTCTCTTCCTTCTTCACAGTGTTTTCTTTGGGCCTATATTACAACGACCTTTGCTGGCTGCCGTTCCGCTTCCTGCCTCACCCCACAGTAATAGTACCCTCAACCTGTCTTCCACCAGAGAGGTCATTACCAAACCTCAGTCCTCATTCGCCTTAAAAATCCGATTCTCTCCAATCATTACAAAGACAAATAACAAGCATAGCACAAGTCGCCCTCCAAAATCGTCAGGCTCTAGATCTCCTAACAGCCGAAAAGGGAGGCACTTGTCTTTTCCTCCAAGAGGAGTGCTATTATTACATTAACGAGTCAGGAGTCGTTGAACAAAACATTAATAAATTACAACACCTCTCCTCACAACTCCAAGGGGCAAAGTCTTCACAAATCGGCAGCCTATTACAAAACTCCCTACTCACCTGGCTTTTGCCTGTCGTCACACCTGTCATTCTCATTTTCGGTCTGTGCTCCTTTCTCCCGTGTATCATCAAGTTTCTCCAGTCACAACTTTTAAAATCTCTAATCAAAGCATAAACCAGCTTCTCCTACAGAATTATGACCTCCTGCCCACCAAAGATCCAGGTCTCGACTGTCCCAACCCTACGAACCACTAACCTTGTCTTCTCATTTCAGACACACTTGCCTCAAAGTTTACCCCCCACCACCTACCACTCAGATTCTCAGCATTTCTTGACCACCTTCCTCGTGACAGCTGGCTCCTCCCTTTCCTGTGTCCACTCAAAGACTGGCCGGACCAGCTTGCTGTTTTCCACTTACAAGACACCTTCCAGGACTTCTACCCAAATGAAATTCTTTTCTTTTGGCGCCTACTTGTAGGGTCTCATGTGGCTTGCCCTTTCACCCACCTATGCCCATTTTCAGCAGGAAGTAGCCAGACAGACAAATGCTGCCGCTCTCCCGTATAACAAAAGAGGTGGGAATGAAGGGCCACCACCAAGCCACAAGTAAAGCCACATACCCCCCCCTTTCCTGGAAATGGAGACCCGGCAAACTAAAATGGCGATTGAAACGGCGCCTTCCTTTGTTCTTCCTCGGTGCCTTCCTTTGTTCTCCCTCCACACCCCTTTCCACGCCCACGAAAAACCCACCAACCTAGATGGAACTCTGCCAGCCAACCAGTAATCGACTGACAGGTCGCCCCAAGCCCCCATAAAGCTAGAGCGCCCTTGCCTCGGCGCTACAGTCTGACCCTCAGGTCCTGTAGCCACTGTCCGACCCATTAAATCTCTTGGCCTTAACAGGTGTTGAGTCTCACTGTGCGCCACCGTCTTTCACTTACCGTCATCAGTAGTACCTAATTCCTTCTCCAGTGCCCATGGCACTCTTCCCTGTCCCCACTGAGGGCCTTGTGCCTTGCACTTGGACATCAGGGCGGGATGGCCACGTAACTGGTCTCCCTGTGTCCACTCTTACCCACTGCATAACCCACTCTCCATGCAGCAGCCAAAGTGACCTCAGAAGTCAGGTGTCATCCCCACCCTAACTTCCTGCAATGACTTCCCCTGATGCTTAGAACTCAATCCAAATGTCTGTCCAAGGCCCAGGACCCTGCACAACTGGGGTCCAGCTGTCCCTGCCCTTTGCCTTCTGAGGCCTCTTTCATTCCTAGGACAGGCCCAGCCCTCCCCCACTTCATGTTCTGTCCCAATTAGGTCTCCACTTCTGTGTCCCCTCCTCCACAGGCCCCTCCCCCACTGATGCTCTGATTCATCTCGTTTGCATTATGACACCTGTAGTCATTTTGTGGAGTGGCTCACTTGTGTTTTGTGTTGCCTCTCTTAGAGAACTGAGTTGGTGCTTCTGTCTTATTTGCTGTGCTGAACTCAGCACAGTGACTGGCACACCCAGGCACTTGACAAATATTCCTTGAGTGTGTAAGCTCTGGTCAGGCTGCAGTCCTCACTCCCACCTCTTGATCTGCTAGCTCAGGCTCTGAATCCCCCACCCGGCCAGAACTACAGTTTCCATCCAAGCTGCCACTAACAACACGGGCATATTTTGCATCCCACTTTGCAAGGACCATCCCCTTTTCCTGCTGATTTGGCTTCCTTGGAAAATCACACTTGTCTACACCAAGCCCGGACTGCCTAGCCCCTTGGAGATCTGCACTCTGGACTGCCTAGCTGCTTCTGGAGGGCCAGGCCAGCTCCCACATCAGAGGCCCTGGGTCCCAATCAGCTCCCCTGCTCACCAAGTTCCCAGCATGCCTATGACCAGGCGGCCTGCCTGAGGACAACAACATGGAAGCTAGACTCCATATATCAAGGATTAGAGCTTCAAAATGTCTAGAACAGATTCTGCACAGCAAGGAGTTGCTCAGACAGGTTTTGGGGTCAGACAGACCCAGCTTGGACTCCCGGCCTCAGATCTACCAGCTGCAGGAGCTGAAGCAGTTTAAGTTAATATCTCTGACCTTCAGCTTCCTCATCTATAGAAGGGGGGTAACAACATATAACTACATGAGGTATAGAGAGCATCAGCAACAAGCGCCTTGTATACAGTGAGCAGTCAATAAGTGACAAGAGAATTCACAGCTGAGAACCCTAGAGAGCGTAAACAGCTTTCCCATGGTGAGCTTTGATCTTCTAGCCATGAGGACAGCTTGCAAAAACAGCTGCAAGTCTCCACACCAGGTCGTACCCCACTACTCTTTGCAACGCAACTGTACCCTACCCCTCAAGAGGTGAACACTGCCTGGTGACTGCTTTGATTGATCAAATGCAGCAGAAGAGGGCAATGGACCAGCTCTGAGCCTAGGCCTGGGCTTCTGCTATCCCTCTTGGAATCCCATGAGCTGCCAAATGAACGGACCCAGGTTATCCTCCTGGAAGACAAGGAACATGTGGCCCAGCCACCACTGTCATCTCCGCTGGACAACCCCCAGACCTCTGAGGCCTTCTGAGACCAGCCTTCCCTCAGTCCTGCCAGCTCATATGAGACACTCACATGAGCCAAGCCCAAATCTGCTAAGCCCAGCCCAGCCTGATGACCCAGAGACTCACAGGCAAAAATAAACATTGTTTTAAGCCACAGAGTTTTGGGACGGTTTATTATGCAGCAAAAGCTAACTGGTACAGCCATGTACATATGATACAAGTCTGACTGCATACCAGTGAGTCAAACTGCTTAATACATTAGTTCACTAAACATTCTTCAGCTCTGTTACCACAGCTGCCTCAGGCATCAAATACTGGGGAAAAAAATAATGGCCACCTCCATCAGTGAGACTTACCTACGTGCCAGGCACTACTCTGTGTGCTTTCCAGTCTCCTGTGAACACTGTTTGTCTCACAATAATATGCAGTGTAGATGTTATTTTTATCCATATCTTACAAACATAAAAACTGTGATCCAGCGAGTTCAAGTAATATCTCTAAAGGCACAGAAAGCTCACACATGGAGACGTGGAATATGAACCCAGAAAGGCTGACTTCAGAGTTGAACTCTGATGGCCCCCCTTACTGCTTGACACCTCCTCTGAGGTTCATTCTCAAAGGGAGGTCCATCAGCATGACACACAGTTCATGTTCAACCCTCATACACCCATCACCCCTCCAAAAATCCCTAGCAAATAAAGCGCATGCATCTATTTCCCTTTCCTTGCAGATGGGACTAACCCAGGAGCAGTGTGACCCTGCAAGACCTGAGAGTTATCCCCTCTGTGTGTGTCCCCTGTACCTTTCTGCTTCACCAGGTCCCGGTTGTCTTCTAAGTCACTGAGCGAAAAACACAGTAGGTTTGACCACGCTTTCTGGAAATACTGGAACCCTTCCTGAGTCCTCCCAATTTCAAGGTACAGTTCTCCGATAGCATTCTGCACTTTGAGAAGCATGTCTGTCATGGATTGGCTCTGTAGAAAATGAAAGGAGGCCCACTCCTGAGGGATCACGGCATTAGGACAAGTACAGCTACAAGGCACCTGCCCAAGAAAGACTCACAGTGAACTTGCAAAAGACTGTATGCTTTAAATAATTTCTCAAGGAATTTTAAATATTAACAAAATAATAGTTGTGGTGAAATATTTACTGGGAGACTCTGCAAACTAAAAACACATTTTGGAAAATAATTTCACAGGTTGTTAGCGAACAGTAATAAAAATGTTTGAAGAATAGCTTGACAATGTCTTGTATGTGTTAAGGGTTTCAGAGGAGGTGGTATCCAGAATTCAAATGAACAGCTGGAAATGCTGCTTGAGTCAGATGTGACCAGAGCACTGCTAACTTCATGTCTGACGCACTTTTGCATAGAGATTTGAATTTAAATTCCCCTTATTGGTCTAGCATACTTATTTTAGGTTAGAGGAGCCAAGGGAAAACTTCCCCTCTGCCCTCTGAAGGTTTGTGGAAAAGTCAGCTAACAAAAGGCAGATTAATAGAAGAAATGACATACAAACTTCTTAGCATGCATGAGGAGAACCTCAGAGTGACTGCCTAACATCCCAAAGGGGTGCAGAGGCTTACAAACCTTGCTTCTTAGGGGACAGGGAGATGGGAAAATGTGAATGATTTTAGGGGGGTAGTAGATGATTTTTAGGGGAATTCAATGAGCTTGAAGAGTGTACAATGAATGGCCTGGGACAAAGTCTGTTGGGCCTGCAATGCAGACAATAGTTTGTGACAACAGTCTGTCCAGGTGTGTTGACAGACTTCAGTCTTTCTTCCTGTGATATGAGTTCAGTTAATGAAAACTGAGAGAAGGGACCAGAGGTCATTGTGTTCTTCTTTGGGGAGTCCAGACTTTAGACATGTGAGGGAGCTCCGGAGAAAGCTTCATCCTGTGCTTTGGGAGAGACAGAGGCTGGGGTGGGGCGACAGCGGGAGAGAGAGCGCGTGAGAACTTCTTTTCAGTTCAGCATGCCCAAGTGCCTTACCTTGAGTCAGTCTCTGTGCCACAGCCAAGGGCACTTAAACTTTGCTGACTTAAATCATTCCCCTATCAAAACCTTATCAACACCAGGAAGACATCTGTTGATTATAGTCTTTTAAATATCCAGCACAAGGAATGAAAATTAGTACAAGTCATATTACTGTTAATATCTCATTTCAGAAAATTTACTATTAGCAAGAACATATGTGAATGTATCTATAGCTATTAAGGCCCTATATAATGGATGGCACCGGTATAAAATGCTTTATGCTATGCCACAAAGTCAGAAGCGGAAAAGGATTGACTGAGCCTGGTTCCCCAGCGTGAAATGAAGAGTTTCAGCCTTCCTACTCTCCTGCACCTACTGAAGGTGTCCTTCCATTTAAACTGATGTTTCATACCTTGACCCGGAGTTTTTCGACAGGTATTCTACAGACAGGTTACTGCTCTGAGACAGTGATCTCCTCAGCCATGAAGGGAGCCAGGAGTGGTGTGGAACTCCTGGGTCTGTGGCTCTTGTACACACTCTTGAGTGTACCTTCACACGTGCCCCCTCTCAGCAGCTATTCCAGATCTCATCCCTACTACTTATACTCCCATTCCTCCATTCAAAGGTGGTCTCCATTCTGACCTCCCTGAGACCAAATCGACCCTGAAATAGTGTCCTCAAATGTTGGTTAGGAATGAATGCAGGTAAGAGAAAACCCAAATTAACTACGACTTAATTTATCTCATGTGAAAGTCAAACTGGCGGGCCCAGGGCTGTAGGCATTCCCCGGTGTCCAAGAATCCAGCTCCTTGTATCTCACTGCTTGACCTTGCCTGATCACCCTTCTCCGAGACACCACTTGGCCCAAAATGGCGATTCCATCTCCGGTCACCACATTCACAATTCAGCCAGCCAGAAAGAGGAGAGGTATTATGGATCGAATGTTTGTGCCCCCCTCAAATTCATGCTGAACTCCTAGCCCCAATGTGATTAGGAGGAAAGGACTTTGAGGGTGATTAGATCATGATTGTGGAACCCCATAAATGAGATGAGTGCCCTTACGAGAGGCCCTGAGAGAATGGCTAGCTCCCTCCAACACGTGAGGAAAAGCGAGAAGAAACTGTGGACTGGAAAGCAGGCGCTCACCGCCTTGACCTCTGTGACCTCTGACTCCTCAGCCTCCAGAACTGTGGGAAATAAATGTCTGTTTTGAAGCCACCCAGTCTATGATATTTACGTCACAGCAGCCTGATGAATTCAGACAAGAGGGGAAAAGAGGGGCACACCCCTCTCTTCATGGAAGCTTCTCGGAAGTCATCCACCTCACTTCCACACATCCTGACGGCCAAAACTTAGGCCTGAGCTCATATCTAGCTCCAAGCAGCCATGTACGAGCTAGAAATTCAGGTGGGGAGGCACATTTTTTACTACAGTGAGAATAGACATTTGGAAATTACAAACAGTCTCTGCCTCATTTACCCTCCTTTTTTTAAGACCCTTATCTTTGAAATTTCAAATAAGCAGTGTTTTCGCTACCTTTTGTCCCCACGCCTATCTCAGGGGAAAGGATGACCAACCTCCTTCCCAAGGACCTGCCCTCCTGCATCCTCTCAGAGTCCCAAACAAAGTCTCTTCCTCTCCCTGGCTCACTTCCTGCTCCACACAAACACACATTTTCTGGTCCAAACTTGACCTGAACCTGATCCTACCCTGACTTTTCATCTTTCTCCTTTCACCGACAAACTTCTCAAACAGATGCCAATGTGTATTTCTTCTCCATTTCATTAAGACATTCACCTCTCCAAGCCCTCACTTGGCTCCTCCCACACACCCTTGCCACTCAGTGGTTATCACTTGCCCCCCTCACCAGTTCTAGGGCTTTCTTCAATCCTCAATAGTCCAGGTCAGACCTCTAGGCAGCACTTGATTTTGTTAGCCACTCCCTTAATCTCTGGGAAACTGTGCCATCCTGATCCTCCTCCCATCTCTCCCCCTGTCATGAGTTCTTTTACTTTTCTCCTTCTAAATATTAGCAATTTACCCCTTCCCATTCCTATTCCCACACCAATTCCCACTGTTTCTGAGAGGCCGTGTCACGTCTTGTGGCCTCAGCATTTACGTGCCTAGGCCTCTCTCTGGATTGCCAATCTAGACTTCCCTTCGCTAGCCAGAGACTCTACTTGGATATATTTTCTGAACTACAAAGTCAAAATGTCTACAATTCGCTATCTTCCTCTCCAAATCCAACCCTCTCTGTGAATTTCCCCACTCTCAACCAGGCTCAGATTCTCAGGGTTTCCTTGGTTCCTCCCAGAGACACAGCCATGTTGCCAGTCAGTCCAAGAGTGAGGCAGGAACCCCACCACAGGGAGCCAACAGCTGCTTGGCCTATGGCCGGGCCCCAGGGGTCCTCCACCGTGAGTGCCGCTGCGCACACCACCAGTAATGCCCATCAGCATGTCAAGTGTGCTCTTTGTCGTCAGCATCCCCTTTGTGAATATGTATGCTTTATTCCCCTGCTCCTACCCCAGACTATCTACCCTCTGCAGGTAGAGACCTACAACCCAAGCATCAAGTGTTGACCTTCATGAGCATCTGGTAAGCACGTGCTGTTATGTAGAGGCTGTGAAGCACGAATACAGCTTCATTCTCAGGTCGCTGGTCTGTGCCAGGAGTGGCCTTCCTGGATACTTACAGCCACCCTAGGAAGTAGGGGAAACCAAAGCTCAGGGAGATTACATAAATCACCCGAGCTCACGTGGCCAGCCAGCAAGTGAGCGAGGAGTCCAACCCAGATCTGTCTACTTCCAAAGCCCTGCTCTGCACATTTTTGAAACAAGCAAACCTCTACTGGGTGTGAGAATAGCAGCCCCTCCACGGAGGCACCCTTTGGCCTTCCTGCTGCCCAGTACGCCTTCAGTGAGACACACAGGAGGAGGCCACTTTTAACAAACATACCATCCAATCAGGTTTCCCAAGCTTAGCACCAGTGCCTCTTGGGACGGGACGGCCTGTATGGCGGGCAGTGCCCTGTGCATCACAGGCAGTCCAGCAGCACCTGACTCTCCCCACCAGGTGCCAGGAGCAGCTCTCTCCCATGCCCTGGCCACCAAAACCACCCCCAGTGTTGCCAAATGTTCCCTGGGGGACAAAACGGTCCTGCAGTTGAAACCACTGCTTTAAATTTTAAAATCTGAAAGTTTTAAGGAAGAACGCATAAAAGCGGTCTAATACAGATGTACGCATCCCAAATATGATCTTTCTCCTCTAGTATGCTAGGCACATACTTCAAAGAAGCTGATATTACCCAAAATAGGTATCAAACTTCTCTTCTGGAAGAGCCCATAGACCCTAAAAACATTCTCCTAATAGTCTTCCTGGTAGCTAATCCCAAAGAACTGTTACCCAAATATGTTGAGGAGAGAATACTGAGATTGAGGCCTCTGGAAGGAGCACTCTGACACTGGGAATTCTCTCTGGATGCCTGAGCTGTGGCAAGGCTCCCACAAAGCCAGGCCTGTCCCTTCAGACCACGTGTTTCACCGGTTCTGCCTCATCACTGAGGTGCTGCAGGTGCCGGCAGTGACTTCCAGCTGGACTGAAAGCACCCCAAGGGCAGAAACGGGCTGCTTTGCCCAACGCCACCACCTCAGCCCCTGCACAGTGCTCGGTCAGGCAAGACTCTGAATGAATGAATAACAACTACATGATGGAGCAAATGACTGTAGTCAGGCACCAGTGATTGCCTAAGAAGATAGCTGGTGCTTTCTAGACTGATAAATGTCAGCAGGAGAACATGTGGAGCTCGTGGGAAAAACAACTGGTGCAGGGAAAGTCCCACAATCAGAATAGGAAGCCACAGAGACAATGGACTTCCTCCCTGAAAGGTGGAAGAGTGATCAAAACATTCCTGGTCATTTGGTTTTTTTTTTTTCTTTTCAGCACGTTTGAGTTCCTAGATGTTAGGCCTTTGTCAGACATACAGTTTGCAAATATTTTTTCCCAGTCTGTGGGCTGTGGGCAAAAGATATGAATAGACAGTTCTCAAAAGAACACGTACAAGCAGCCAACAGATATATGAAAAAATGTTCAGCCTCACTAGTCATCAAAGAAATGCAAGTTAAAACTACACTGAAATACTGCCTAACTCCAGTCAGAATGGCCATCATCAATAACAAAAAATAACAGATGCTGGAGAGGGTGTGGTGAAAAGGGAACACTTCTACACTGTTGGTGGGAGTGTAAACTAGTACAGCCTCTGTGAAAACAGTGTGGCAATTCCTAAAAGTTCTAAAAATTGGCCTCCCATATGGCCCTGCAATCCCCCTACTGGGAACATACCCAGAAGTACTCAAATCACTCTATAAAAAAGATGCCTGCACAGGTATGTTTATCACAGCATTGTTCACAATAGCAAGAACATGGAACCAACTGTGCTACCCATCAAAAGAGGACTGGATTAAAAAAATGTGGTACCTATACACAATGGAATATTACCCAGCCATAAAGAACAAAATCATGAACTTCACAGCAACCTGGATGGACTTAGAGTCTATAATACTGAGTGGTCTTTCACAGAAACAAAGAACTGAGTATCACATGTTCTCACTCATAAGTGGACCTTGAACAACTATTGTAATACTACAAGAAAAGGATTGACAGTACCGGGAAACTGCAGGGGGGAGGGCGGAGAGGTGGAATTGGCAGTAGATGGATTCTGCCCGGGGAAGGAGGGGGCACACCTCATCAACAGGGGCCCCTGCATAATGAATATTTGTATAGCTAACCCTGAATTGTACCCTATAATTTTAAAATAAAAAATTTAGAAGTTAATACAAATAAAAAATAAAGAAGGAGGCCTCACTTTCCTTTTCACCCAAGGCAGTAAAACAAAGCAGCTGCCCAAACTTAAGATCTCTCTGTGTGCCATGCTGCACACCACGGTGTGAAGTGCCCTGTCAACAGCCCCACACAACAGGTATCAGAACCCTCTGGAATGCAAACACCCCAGGGCATGGGTTAAAATGCCTACCCCAACCACATAAGCAGAAAGTAGCAGAACTGGGGTTTAAATCTGGATCAGCCTGAAAACAGCCATGCTGTATCCCCTGCTCCATGCTGCCTTTGAGGACAGGAGGCGCCTGCAAGTCCAAGTTGCTATACTGACTCATTTGTCACATTTCTTAAGCACCACAGACTAGAATATGCCATGGAGGAATATAAACTGGTCAACACACATGGTCTCTGTCCGAAAGGGATTCTTAGATAGAACTCCCTCTACAGAGGTGTGTTGATGGGGGTGGGGTATGTTTTATGAAAATCTGAAGATCTTTGTTTTAAAATAAAAAGCTTTGTCTTGTGTTATACTAACCTAAGTCCACAAATTCCAAATTCTACTGAAATCAGTAACAGTTTATAATTTTTTTTGGGGGGGGGGTCAAAGTCTTACTCTGTCATGCAGGCTGGAGAGCAGTGGCATGCTTATGGCTACCGCAGCCTCAACCTGCTGGGCACAGGTGAACCTTCTGCCTCAGCCTTCCAAGTAGCTGGAACTACAGGCATGTACCACCAGCTCAGCTAAAAGTAATTTTTTTTTTTTAGTTTATTGTAGAGATGAGTTCTCGCCATGTTGCCCAGGCTGGTCTGGAACCACTGGGCTCAGTCAACCCTCTCGTCTCCACCTTCCAAATTGCTGGGATTACAGGTGTGAGCCACCACACCCAGCTAGAATTTTTTTTAAATAGCAGTTCAATGTCATCATAAGCATAGTTATAGTTATTTTGTAATTATAGTTATGTGATGAGTAAAGCTGTCACTGTATTCAACAAAGCAAAAAAGATCACATTTCAGGAAAAGCAAAACAACACAAGGACTAGATTATCAAGCAACCTTCCTCAACATCTTTATGAAAGTGATAACCAAGTTGTTGACCAGTCTTTTATGAGTTTATTTATTTATTTAGGAAAGCAGGATTTATTGTGAGGACAGAAAAACTCTCACAGGGGAGGGGACCCGAGGGCCTGAGTTTATTTCTGCCTACTTTTTGCTTCAGAACATTTCCTTTCTCCCTCCTAAAGTAACCCCCTTCTCCATCCTCTCATGTTATCATGATTCCATTTACTCACTGCTTGTGGTCACTAATGTACAGTGTGGGTCTGGGTTAAACTCATAGCTTCCTCACTGATAAACACAATCAACTGGTGCTCTGTTAACGAAGCTATAAAGGAACAGAGGTCAATGATACCTGAAAACATCTCACACACAAGGAAAAAAGTCTAGAGTATTTCACTGTACTGTTACCTGCACTAACATGTCCTCAGTGCTTGAGAACAACTTTTCTGCTTCATTGGTCTTGCCCATAAACTTCAAAAGACTCCCAATAAAGAGCATTAATCGGCATTTGTCAGCGGCAGTAACATCAGAAAGCCTGCATTCCAGCACTAGAATGGAAAGAAAAGTAAAGAATCCTAAAGCATATCTGGAAAGGAACAAGGTATCCATTGCTTAATCATGATACAGAAGTTAAATACAGTAGCCATAGTTCAGTTTCTCTCTCAAGGGATCAGCACTTTGCTTTTATGAAGATTTACATATAATGCAAATATTTTAAACAAGACAGAAAAAAATATTTAAAATGCTTTTAAATAATCGTTGCATGCAAAATGTTAATGCTAGAGAGTAAAAAAGAGGCATTTATACAGCTCAGTCCTTGTGACCTGTATATTGGGGTGATTGATTTCAGGCAAGAAGAAAAAGGTGTGTAAATTTCTTACACCATTCTGCCCTCTGTTGCAACTATCTTGAATTGCTGGGTTTAACAGGAATAAGATGTTTCAAAGAACAAACTAGAGAGTCATAGTGTGTGTGTGTGTGTGTGTGTGTGTGTGTGTGTGTGTGCGCGCGCACACGCAATTACACCTTATACACAAATGAAAACAGAATTTTTGAATTTGGAGAACAAATCAAATACATAGTGCTGCAAAGTCCTCATTTTCAGAACTTCCTGTTTTATATGCTCCAGTACCTAAACTTCTACATTTGTTCCAGTTATTGCATCTAATGTGTTTGACACAAATATATTACTTGCTCCTCATCCACCCCTTTGCTCGTGTTAGAGCCACCTCACCCTTGAATCGTCGCCTGCATTCCTCTTTCCTGTGGCTCACATTTGTGCCCAGGGGAAACACGTATTGAGCGCCTACTCTATGTCAGGGGGCGCTCTATGCTCTGAGCAGCAGACAGAAGCAGACATGGCTGCAGCCCTCCATGCTGCAAGGAGGTGGGAGCCAGTACTCCCAACCAGAGAGCAAAAACTAAAACAGCGATGGGGGAGAGAATGCCATGGACCAGAGTCTAAGAACTTTGTGAAGTGGCCAGCCAGGCTTGGGGGCCTGAGGTGACAATGAAACTAGGGGACTGAGAGATGGGGAACCTCAGAAGCACAAACAGCTGCTCAGAGCAGGCAAATGAGGGTGCCAGTAGAGGGAGGGGCTCCAGCCATGGCAGTGCTCTGGCATATCCCAGAAGTATTACAGTTCTGGTTCTTGTCAGGGGCTCAGGTTGGGATGGACGATGCCCATCACTGTGTTTAGTACCCAATACAAAAATCTCTTGTGCCCCAAGAAATCCTCGTTTATAAACCCTGCCTCCTCCCCACACACACCCTCACATTCACTTGGTCAGCACCAATGTACAGTAAGAAGATATGAAAGTAACTTTTCTCATTATAAAACTACTGTGTGTATATTATAGAAAAATGGAAAGATATAGAAAAACACAAAGAAAAATAATGACCACCCATAACCGCATCAAAGATAATATATGTTAACATATTGTTCTATGGACTTCTGATCTTGTGTGTGTATCCATAAACACACACATATACACACACAATTTTTAAAATTGGGATCATTGTACACATGTTGAATATTCACTTTTCTACTTCCATATTCAATAAATATTTATGTATCAGTGCCAAATGTTGAATATACATCAAGTACAGTATACATCTTTCCTGCTCTCATGGAACTTAAAATCTAGCCAAAATGTATGTGAACATTTTTCCATATCCTTAAATATTCTGTAAGAATATACATATTTATGACCAGATTATATTCCATTTTACAGATTACCATTAGTCAGTTTTTCACTACTACAAAATGTTATCTAATGAGAATTATTGGTAGAAATCTTTTTAGGCATCCTTGATTATGAAAACCTCAGTATATTATTTTTAAGACTCTGAGCTATATTACCAAATTGCTCCCTGAGAAAGATTGTCCCAATATAAATTCTTACCTATAGCATGTAAAAGTTTTCCCCACATCTTTATCAATATCATTATTGGTTTTAAAAATCATTGCCAAAAAAATCATTGCCAATTTGTCACCTGAAAAAAAATAGCACGCTACTGTTGTTTTAATTTGGATTTCTTTGATTACTAGTGAAACAGAATATTATAATGTACATATTTATTAATAATTTATAGTTTTTCATCAACCTTAGGGTGCCATCAACTGCAACATGCATCTCCATTTCAGACATGTTGCATTTTAAGAAAGCGGACATCCTAGAAGCAGTAAAATCTGGCTACTTCTTTATGATTCATTTTTCCAACCACCCTCTCCTAAGCACCGTGGGCACCTGCCATGGACCAGGCACTGTCTGGGTACAGCAGATAAAGGATAAGCCCAACCAGACCCAGGCCCTTCCTCTTGGGCTGTCAAAATAATAAGAGAGTCAGAGCCTAACATAATCATACAAGTGAATACAAAGTGAAAACTCCAAAAAGAATCATGAACGAGATGGTGATATAACCTGGGGAAGGTTTCTCCATGGAAGTGACAACTGAACAGAGTGTTAAGGAAAGAGTAGAAGGTGTTGAGGCAACATGGGAGGAGAGTGTGGAAAATTCTGGGCAGAGGGAACAGCATGTGCCAAGGCTCTAGGGTAGGAAACAGTGTGGTGCTAAGAAAACTGACAGGAGACACCTAAAGAACTAAGAGAATAAGGGCATGCCATTCAAAACAAGGATGGAGACACAGGGAGGGGCCAGGCGGCATCTATGCCCATTGCTGCTCCAGACAATGGGGACGCCTTAATAAACAAGAGAGAAAGGGTCTTTTTCAAGGAGCTACACTCAAGTGCTGGGAGGACTGGGGGCAGATAGGGGAGAGCAGAGATGGACAATTAAAAATTTTAAAAAGACGCTGTCAGGTAGGTAAAAACCACGAAGAGTTAAAACACAATAACATGCTTGAGGAAGGCTAGTTGTAACAGTATATTGAGGAAGTCACTCTGAGAAAGTGACACTTCAGCTGAGATCTGAATAACCAGAAAGAACTAGTACTACAAATATCAATAGCAAAAGCAATTTTGGCAGAGGGACAGCAGGTGCCAAAGCCCAAAGGGAGAATGTACTTGAAGGACAAAAAAAAAAAAAAAAGACTAGGGTGGCTGGCAGCTAGGAATCATGAGCAGGAATCTTAAAAAATGATGTTACCCAGGGATTCAGGGGCCAGATTACATAAGGCACTGTAGGCAATGCTGAGGAGTTTAGATTTTATCATAAGTGCAACAGCAGGGCACTGAAGTGGTCTTGGTCTGTTACTTGATCTGTTACTTGTTAATGATCTGTTACCTTTTTTCTTTTTTTTCTTTTTTTTCTTTTTTTTTTTTTGAGTCGGGGTCTCATTCTATCACCCAGGCTGGAGTACAGTAGCATGATCATGGCTCACACAGCCCTGACTTCCTGGGCTCAGGTGATCCTTCTGCCTCAGCCTCCCGAGCAGCTAGGACTACAGGCATCTAATTAGCTGGACTATACCAGCTAATTTTTGGATTTTGTGTAGAGATGAGGTCTCACTATGTTGCCCAGGCTGTTCTCAAACACCTGGGCTCAAGCAATCCTCCTGTCTCAGCCTCCCAAAGTGCTGGGATTACAAACATGTGCCACTACACATGGCCTTGCGACATTCTTAAGAGTTCATTCTGCCTACTGTATGGACAATACAGAAACAAAAACTAAAGTAGGAAGATCAGTAAGTAGGCTATTACAATAAGCCAGGAGAAGTATAATAATGGTGACCTGGGCTCACTAGAGTGATGCTAGTAAAAAGGATATCTCTTCTCAAAACTCCTATTCAATATCATACTGGGAGTCCTAGCTAGTGCAATAAGACAAGAAAAGGAAATAAAAGGTATACATATTGAGAGGGAATAAATAAAGCTGCCTTTATTCATATACTATATAATTGTGTATAACAAAAACCCCAAAGAAAATAACTCCTGGAACTAATAAGCAATTATAGCAGAGTTGCAAGACTCAATGTTAACAGACAAGAGTCGATTGCTTTCTAATATACCAGCAATAAACAATCAGAATTAAAAATGTAAAGCATATAACAGCATGAAACAGATAGAAATCTAACAAAATATGTACAGAATCTACATGCAGAAATCGACAAACTCTGATGAAAGAAGTGAAAGAAGATCTAAATAAATGAAGACATATTCCATGGTGATGGATTGGAGCACTCAATATTGTTCGTTTGCCAATTCTTCCAAACTAGACCTATAGATTCAATGCAATTCCAGTCAAAACCCCAGGAAACTATTATGTGTATATTAACATTGATTCTCATGACTATATGGAAAGGCAAAAGACCCAGAATAGCTATGTTAGCCTCCTAGGGCTGCTATAACAAATTACTGTAAACAGGGTGGCTTAAAATAAGATTATTCATCATAGAAGTTCAAAATCAAGGTATTAGCAGGGTCACGCTCTCCCTGAAGTTTCTGGGGAAGAATCCTTCCTCGCCTCTTCCTAGCGTCTGGTGACTCCGAAATGCATGGTGTTCCTTGACTTGTAGATGCATCACTCCAATCTCTGCCCTTGTCTTCACGTGGCATTCTCCTTTCTATGTGTGTCTATGTCCAAATTCCCTGTCTTGAAGGATACTAATCATCGGATTAGGGCCCACCCTAATCTAGTATGACTTAATCTTAACTTAATTACATCAGAAAAGATCCTCTTTCCAAATAAGGTTAGATTCACAGATCCTGGAGGTTAGGACTTAAACACAGATTTTTGGAGGACACAGTTCCATCCTCGACAATAGCC
>NW_007252149.1:0-827 GCF_000164805.1 Carlito syrichta
TGCCTCAATGTCCCATACCTCTTATGGGCAGGGACATTCTAGCCAAATTCCAGGCATCCATCACCTTTAACCCAAGTGCCGCCCTTACCAACCCATCCCCCACAAACCCATTTTTGGCCCTTCTCACTACTGAAGGTTTCCCAATGGACTCACTTCCTCCTTTACCCTCTTCTGTAGTAAATCTCCAAGTATGGGATGTAAACTCCCCCTCCTTAGTGCACTGCCCCCCAGTTCACATTCAGTTCAAAAACCCCTCTGCCTACCCCAACCAACCACAATACTCTCTTCCTACCTCCAGCCTCCTGGGACTTAAACCTGTCATCAACTCTTTATTACAGAAGGGGTATCTGCGCCCTACCAACTCCCCGTTTAACACTCCCATTTTAGCAGTACGAAAACCAGACGGCACTTATTGCTTAGTACAAGATCTAAGACTCATTAACGCTGCTGTCATCCCCATTCACCCGCTAGTCCCCAATTCTTATACCATTCTACCCTCAATTCCCCTGACTGCCTCTCACTTTTCAGTCCTCGACCTTAAAGATGCATTCTTCACCGTCCCTCTGGCAGTGGACTCACAAAACATCTTCGCGTTCACGTGGACTGACCCAACATCTCGCCATTCACAACAACTCACCTGGACGGTCCTGCCAAAGGATTTCGAGATAGCCCCCACCTGTTCGGTCAAACCTTAGAGCAGATCTTAAGTCTTTCTCACTTACCAAATCCACCCTTATTCAGTATGTGGATGACCTCCTCCTGTGTAACCCTTCCTTAGCTGATTCTCAAATGGACACTGCACTCACCCTTAACTTTCTAGCAGAAAA
>NW_007252149.1:2098-16449 GCF_000164805.1 Carlito syrichta
CTTCTCACTGCAAGGCCCACCAGTCCGACTCCTCACTCATAACTCAGGGAAACTCCAGGGCAGATAGCGCAGCCCAACAAGCAGCCTTGGGGTCCATCCCCAGCGTGGCCCAACAAGCAGCCTCAGGGTCCATCCCCACCATGGAGGCTATTACCCACCCTGGTCCAAGCCATACGCCTCCCACTAATTCACCACCACCAACCCCCCCATCTCCGACCTCATCCCATATCTACACTCAATCTTCCATACCAATCCCTCTGCTCTAACGTCTTTCCTAAAAAACTTCTTCACCCTCGACCCCCACCATATAAAGTTAATAAAAACCATTACCTCTCAATGTTCTATCTGCCAGTGAACTAATCCCCATACCCCCTTAAAACCGGGAACATTTCCCACACATCAGGCCCAGGGCCAGCTTCCAGGTACGGACTGGCAGGTTGACATTACTGTCATGCCCTCAGTTTACAACATCAAATACCTCCTCGTCTTGGTTGACACCTTTTCTGGATGGGTAGAGGCATACCCCACCACAAACAAATGAGCAGCAACTGTAGGGTCCATCCTTGCCAATCACATAATTCCTAGGTTTGGTGTCCCTTTATCTCTCCAGTCTGATAATGGACCCGAATTTACCTCATGAGTGGTACAATCCCTAACAACTGATCTCCACATTAACTGGCATTTCCATATCCCATACCACCCACAATCGTCCGGAAAGGTTGAGCGAGCCAATCGCACCCTCAAAGACACTCTCACCAAATTATCCCTTGAACTCCATCGAGACTGGGTCTCCCTCCTTCCTCTGGCCCTCTTCCGCATGCACGTTCTCCCAAAAAAACCATCCCAACTCTTGCCTTTTGAAGTGATGTATGGCTGTCCAGCACTGCCCCCAGGAATACCCACTGCAACCCCTCTGACACCCAATCACATACTTTACCCCCTCTTGTCCTTTATTCGTTCCCACATTTGGGAATATCAAAACCTCCTTTTACCTGTCTCGTCCAACAGTCAAATCCCACCTCCTCTTATTCCTGGACAATGGGTCTATTTTTCTGACCCGGAAACTAAAACTCACCTTAACCCAAAGTGGTCTGAACCTCTTCAAGTAGTTTTATCCACTCCCACAGCAGCAAAACTTATCACAGCCCAACGTCAGGTTACCCCATGGATTCACATTTCCCATCTTAAACCTGACATCCCTCCTTCCTCACAATCCACCCATAATAATACTTGTCCACCCACCCACAGGTACACCTGCTCCAAGGTTCCAGACCAACCACTTAAACTTCACCTGTCTTGACTTACCACTCATCCCAACCCAAATCCAACCCAACATCCTGGATACAACACAGAAAACTTGTGAGCCTTGGCCCCTCTCCTTTCTTGGCCTAATCGCCATCCTACTTACTATATTACTCACCTGCTTAGCACCCACAAGCTGGCCGCCTATGGCAAAAATTTTGTTAGCTACTACCTATCTCTTAATTGTCACAAACTTTGTTCTCATCAGATGCCTCCCTTAAAGATCAAAATAACCCCTGGTTTTACCTCTGGTTATGGTTTAACCATATTCATATTAATAAGCCTAGCCAATAACTCTACAATATCATGGGGCATGGCTGATTGGACTTGCAACCGATGCGTATCTGCAGGAAAACCCAGACTCTACCAGCTGATCCCCAGTATGTGCTATTATCAAAGATTTTCGTGCCAACTAGGAACACAAAAATACTGGGCCACAACAATGTTAAGAGATTTCCAAGCGGGCTGCTCAGGCAATAGGGGCACAGTCTGCTGCTGGGAGCAAGACCATCCTCCAAAACTCCAAAACAAAATACCCCCTTGCCCTGCTGAATGTTCATCCATCCATTTTTTTTTTCCAGGCATCTTGCTACGAGCAAGCCTCAGTCTGCCTCAGACCAACCAAACAGCAGACCTGGACGGGACAAAGCCTGGGACAACATTCTGGGTATTCTTGTCCCGGGAGCCAGGGAGAAAAAATCTGCTGCAACCTCAGACCTCCTGTGGGGAGATCAGATGGGGGAGGGGCGCAAGATTATGCTGAACAGCAAAACACTAAGTGGGTCATGGAAGAGGTCATTCAACATTTCAATAGGCCGGTATTGGTGCGCCCCAACCTCCCAAAACCCTGGGGCCCTTATCAGATAGATCCAGAACTTCTTCCTGTCCTTAGCCAAACCCATACCCTGCTTAACCTTACTAACCCTGACCTAGCAAAGGACTGCTGGCTATGCCTCAAGTCCAGCCAATCCTGGGTCTCCCCTGTCCCGGTCGCTGGAAATTGGACTCTCCCTATACCTCCAACCCAATGTCTACCTTCACTACCATGTTTTAACATCCCTCTCCCACATGACTTGCCTGTGGCCCAGTGTATAACACAAAACAGCACTCTGGGGGTTGGATGGGCCCCCCCGCCTCTGCACACAATCACTTGTGGTCCAATCAAAGAACACCCTCTGCCCCCCATTTAACAGGACTGCTTTCCTATGCACCACTACCATCTACCCGGTCATGCCCCCCAACTAGTCGGGGTCCTGCATTCTTGTCATCCTCCTCCCCACCATTGTAATAGCACCCGGTAACCAAAGCTTGCCTGTCCCTTTAGTTGGCTCCTCAATGTCACGAGTAAGACAGGCAGTTGAGCTCATACCTCTGCTGGTGGGGCTGGGTGTCACCGTGGCCATGGGAATGGGGGCAGCAGGGCTGAGGTCCTCACTTCACTTTTACAAGCAGCTCTCCTCCCAACTGATCGAGGACATACAACAGGTGGCGGATACGGTCCTCGACTTACAAACACAACTAGACTCCCTGGCTGACATGGTCCTCCAAAATCGACGGGGACTAGACCTACTAACAGCAAAAGAGGGAGGAATATGCCTGTTTCTTAGGGAGGAATGTTGCTTCTATGCCAATAAATCAGGAATAGTCAAGGACAGAATTAAACAACTACAAGAAAATCTCCAAAAACGAAGAGAAGACCTGATCGAAGGCCCATTCTCAGGGTGGTGGCAACCCCAGCTCCTAACATGGCTTCTTCCTGTTCTAACTCCACTAATTGTTATATTTATCCTCTTGTCAGCGGCTCCATGTGTTTTTAGGTTTCTCCAACAGCACTTGGCAGAGCTCTCTTGAATAACGGTCAACCAACTACTATTATATTCATACTCGCCCCTTCCATCCGAACCACCTCTGACCCCATACCAGCCTTAATTACTTAACAACTATCAACCCGTTACAATAAAATCCAGGGTTATAACAGCCCACAACAACCCAGTTTTTATCTAACTTTTTCTTTTAGATATGTTCTCTTCCAGGTTCTCTATCTACCTCCACAGTCTACTCCAAGACAGCTGGTTACTACCGCCCTCGTGCCCGCTGGAGGAGTGGCTGGAACAAGTCGCCATTCTACATTTACAAGGGACTTTTATAGAACTCTCACCTTCAGAAATCTTCACCTTCAGCGCTTATCTCTGGGCCCTGTTCTGGCTGGTTCTGTGCCCTTCCCCCACCTCACCCCACAACGCCCACATCCAGCAGGAAGCAGCCAGAAAGAATAACGACGCCCCTCTCCCAAATAAACAGAAAAGGTGGGAATGAAAGGTGCAGGGAACAGTCAGAGGGGCGTCTCCCGAGATGGCACTAAACACTATATAGCACCAAACAAAGACAACAAAGGCCCTAAGCTCCTGCTTTTCCCGCGCGTGTGAAACTTAAACCTATGTGCAAATATTATCTCCCTATAGGAATACTACCTCATAGCCCCCTCCAATAAGACCCTAACATGACCCTGGCCAGCCCTTGCCAGGCCCCAGCACAGCACTGGCCACCCCCTCCCAAATCGATAAATACAGACCTCTCTCGCGGTCTCTCTCTCACTCTCCCTCCCTTATCCGGTGGTTACAGACCCTCTTCCTTCTCTCTGTAGCCGCTGCTTTAATAAATCTCTTGGCCTCAAAGGGTGTTGAGTCTCGCTGCACGCCACCATCTTTCAGGTACAATATTTGATTACAGTTACAGTTTAACAAAGCACACAATTCTGTGGAACTTGTAGTTACATAGTTTTGCATTTGGTCAGCAGGAAGGGTCAGCATGTTCAACTTAAGAGGAACAAAGCTGAGGGTTTGTGGTTATGGGAACATTTAGCAATTACACGTATACACAGGGTTTATTTTCAGGTTAAGCAGAAACCAAGATGGCATTTACTTATGTTAAGCAAGTTATTGAAATTATTTTACATATTTCATTAGCTATTTCAGAATAATAAAATAGAAATGGTTTATATAGGTTCATGCTATCTGGGAAGTGCAATGAGATACTCATGAGAAAGGAGTCTCTTTTCCTGTGGGACTGGCACCCAAGTGGTGTGAGGAGCTGCTGGATTCTACAATGCCCAGTAAATAGTTCTCACCATACAAAGAACTGCTTGGTTTGTGTATGGCAGTTCCAAGATGAACAAATAATTTTAGGAATGCTGTTACTCTGACTAAAGAAGAGTCGATACAACTTTTTTTTTTTAGCTATCGCTTACAACCATTGAGTATACTTCTATGTGCAAAATCCAACATTTGAAATAATCATGAGCGTTTTTATAACTTATGTAAATAATGATGTTATTTATTATTAAAAGAAAACATGATTATTAAAATAATACATTCTCTCCTTTTCCTCCTTGACGCCACCGAGGTCTCACGCGTGAGGCCTCTCCACCTCATCACCGCTGCCGCCCAGATGCTCTAAGTGGCTTCCTACCTCCTGGCCGCCATCCGGGGCAACCCCTCCCCCAGCGCCAAGGGCATCAAGAAGATACTGGACAGCATGGAGACGGACGACAATGGGCTCAACAAGGTCATCGGTGAGCGGAACGGAGAGAACATCGAAGACGTCATTGCCCAAGGTATTGGCAAGCTTGCCAGTATGCCCACCAGTGGTGCTGTGGCCGTCTCTGCTGCCCCAGGCTCGGCAGCTCCTGCTGCTGGCTCCGCCCTTGCTGCAGCAGAGAAGAGAGACAAGGAGGAGTCCCATGAGTCATACAACAAAAAGGGATTTGGCCTGTTTGGCTAAATTCCTGCTCCCCTGCAAATAAAGTCTTTTTACATTAAAAAAAAGAGAATACATTCTTATTGAGCTTATGTAAATAACAAAGTTATTTGAAATAATAAAGTTATTTACATAAGCTCGGTAAGAATGTTTTTTTTTTCAACAGGACACATTGAAGACACCGGTTATTTTGCCAAGACTTTGGCTGGTATGCCATAATTTCGAACATGACCAAATTTCTTTCGAGAGTTGAGGTTGACTTTATTTATGGAGCCAATAAAATGTCCCTTTGATGTCGGGTGGGGTGCAGCACAAAACTCATGGATTCTTTGACTCTTTTCTAAAATGAATTTTAGAGCAGTCAACAAAGTTTTCACAAAGTTAATTAGAGAAAGAAAGGGTGTGGGAGATGCAAAGTAGACAGAAAACAAAGCACAGATTTTTTAAAAAGAGAGAAATAAGGAAGAAAAGAAAGAATGACATGCCAGAGCTGGCATGGGAGGAAGAAACTGCCTCTTTGCTTTTTACAATAAACCTGATATACCTTCACAGTGATTAATCTACTAAAGGTGGGGTCTAGAGACCACCACTCTGGAAGTTGACATCTCTGTGCTCTTGATGGGAGACCTGTCAGATGTTTCCAATCCACAAGTTCCTTAGCTAAAAGACGGTCGTATTATCATTTCTATGGCTATAGTCCGTTAAAGGGTGGTCTTTGACCTTTGACAGGAAAGCTGAAAGTTTCTTAGTGATTATTATGCTAAACTATGAATTGAAAGGTTGGGCTATCCTGTTCTTGCATCTGATGGAGTTTTCTTTTGATTTGCCAAGGAGGTGGGGTAGACTTCCAACTTGGCCTGAAATAAAATGTAATTTTTTAAATGTCTGAAAACTTTCTAAAACCTACCTGTTGAAAATTTACCTATGTATAACCTGTGCTAGCTACCCTGCTTCACCTTGGAAAGACTGACCTGGTACTTTGTACAGTTTCTTTATAATTTTCCTGTCCTGAAGTAAGTAAACAATATCACTTTCTGATAGGTCCAGGAACCTCAAGTTATTTTGGAACCTCAAGGAGCCTTCACCCTATTCATACCGGTATTGCAGACAGTCTGATGGTAAATTTTTGGCCTTACTAGCCCCAATGCTTTTAAATGTCTAATCTGAGATTTCTTATTTAGTTCCAACAAAGCCAATTTTATTTTATTTTTGAAGTAGGTTCTGAGCGATTAAATAACAGCCCACCGACTTAATTTTAACAAAGGAGAAGTTTATTAGTCAAGGCTCTGCCAGCTGGCGACTGCTTGCAGGAAGAGAACTTCAAGAAAGTCGGCCCCAAGCCCCCGCTCAGAGCTTTAAGTAGTCCTAGCTTACATCTTGGTTAGCTAAAGTTAGAGTTGGACATTTTCCAGAGCTCTTATTGCAATATTCTGCTGACATCAGCAAACTAACAGATGTACTAATTAGGCAAATGTAGTGGGTAAGGATACAATTTATCTTGCAATATTTACAGAGGAGAAACCTTCAAAGAAAACCTTCCAGGAAGGGAGTAATGCCTGTTTCAAGGCTGAAGCCATCTCTTTCACTGCCCCCACCCCCACCCCTTACAATCCCAGGGACAGAGGCTGCTCTTTTCTCCCTTTCTTTTTCTCTCTTACAATTTTACTATTATTATTTTTGAGTAGGAGTCTCACTCTGTCGCCTAGGCTCAAGTGCAGTGGCAGGCTCATGGCTACTGCAGCCTGCTGAGCTTAGATAAGCCTTCCACCTCAACCTTCCAAGTACCTGGAACTTCAGGCACATGCCACTACACCCAGCTAAGAAGGTCTTACCAAGTTGCTCAGGCTGGTCTCCAACCCCTGGACTCAGGCAATCCTCTTGCTTTGGCCTCCCAAAGCACTGGGATTATAAGTATGAGTCACTGTGCCTGGTAACAAGTCAATTTTAAAAGAGCTTATGTGGCCAATCACTATTCTTTCTACATTTAATGCAAATAATTAGGCCACATATAAAGAGAATGAAATTAATTTGTAGTATTCCTTCCACACATTACTCATGAAGCTTCTTTCTATTTAAGTAAAAATGCATTAACTAGTGAGCTAAACAGAAATAAATTAATTGAAAAGTCACTTTGTTCAATTTATAATTGCTTTAAAAAATTTTTTATCATTGCATTTCACTACTAGAAAGCTTTCTTGAATCACATAAATAGATTTAATGTGTAGTCAAGGTTTCAAGAAATATTTTAACAGAACGTAATTGACATGTCATTAGTCTTACATTAAAAGAAATATAGCCTTCGAAAAATATATAAATAAGACCACAATTCAGCTTCCCAGAATAAGGTTTATTCTATGATGTCCCAGAAAATAGTCTTTTAAAAGAGGGAGAAATACTGATGGGAAAGAAAGAATAAAGAAATGTTAACAAGTGATTCCTGATAGTCTTTCATTTTTCCTCAAAAGTATAAATTCCAGTTCAATATCTGCATAACAGCAAGTCCCTATTGACATCCTTTCTAAGCAAAAAAGACACCATTAATGGAGCGCTACTGGGATCTCCACAGCTCTCTGAGATTATAAAATGAGCAAAAAGACTATTCATCCATGTGAACTGCTAAATTCCAAATACTGAAGTAAATAACCTGATTTATTTCTATTTCAAGAGTTGAAATTTCAATCTATTTTCCATTAGCCCAGAGGAAACTGTCCTAGTTATAAGTCAAAGTACTTTACTTTTTCCTCTTACCTTTTGCGCCTCTTATCTAGCAGTAAAGAGCAAATGATAGACACTCTACCAAATGTTGCCTGAAGGCCAAAACCTCAAATGTGTCTTTTACAGTCTAACAGAGCTAAATTAATAAACACAAACACAAACATAAGGGGAAAAGGGTAATCTGTCATTAAAGAAATGCAAGGTAGGTCAGGTCCTCTGTGGCTCACACTGACCTGTAATTCCAGCAATTTGGGAGGCCAAGATGGGAGGATCACTTGAGCCTAGAAGTTCACAGCCAACCTGGGTAACATAGAGACCTTGTCTCTACAAAAAATAAAAAAATTAGTCAAGCATAGTGCTGCACACCTATATGTAGTCTCAGCTACTCAGGGCTGAGGTGGAAGGCTTGCCTGAGTTCAGGAAGTTGAGGCAAGGCTCTGGTGAGTCATATGGTCATCAGAATCAGACCCTGATTCAAAAAAAGAAAGAAAAAAGTCCAAAGTAGCTATATAAATGTCAGATAAAGAAGATTTGAAAACCATTACCAGATAATAATGACAAGATCATAAATATAATACATTCATGATAAGGTCATAAAAATCATAAATTGTAATAACGGATTTCAAAAAATATGAAGCAAAAATTGATAGAGTTAAACGGAGAAATAGTCAATGATGTAATTGGAGATTTAAAAATCCCTCTTTTAGCAACTGATAGTGTTACAGGAAAAACCAGGCTATCTTAGGGAAATAGCAGTTTATCAGCGCAGTGAGACTCAGAGGGCTAATGCTCCAAGGCTGAACCACCCAGAAAAAGAGGAGAGGGGTTGTATAAATTAGTTTAGGTAAGGGAGGGGAGTTGGGTTGTATGGCAATACATTTTTCTTTGGAATTTGCAAGGTTGTATTTAGCAAAACCAGATTTTCAAAGAACAAATTGTCTCCAGGGTATACATGACAAACAGGGGTTGTAAACCAATAACTTCACAAAGGGAGGATGTGGGGGTAAGGTTGTAAATGGATTACTATCTTGCATTTTCAGGAAAGTGACCTTTGGCTATTTGATTTTCTCATATCCCATGTCTAGCAGGTCTGGAACTTGCTGGTTGATTTTTTAAAGGAATGATTTTAACTGTTTTCAGCTCCTCTCTGCCACATTTCCCCCTTTGATGCTCAACCCTTCATGGGTTAATAGCATTATCTTTAATTTGGTGGATTAGCATCATGTGGACTGCAGTTTTTCATTCCATTAACTGTTTCCACAAACTTGGAGATGGAGTTCATAATTATTGGGGTTATGCAAGGAAGGATAAGACAGGATCCCAACAATAAGAATACAGATCCAATAATTTACTTAAATCCTTCCAGACCCGAGTACATGTTTTTAAACCAATTGCCAATTTTGATGCCTTGCCATTGTTGTACTGGGAAAAGGGCAAGCTTTCTAATATTGGCGGCTATATCAGTTACAGCTTTACTACTATTTTTTACTTGCAAACAATAGTCAGAGCTATTAAATTTACCACATATTCCTTCTTTTTCTGCTAGTAAGTAGTCCAAAGCTAGGCGGTTCTGATAAATGGCAGCACTCATTTGAGCTTGTTGTTGAGCAGCAAGCTCAACAGCCATGGCTGTTTGATAAGTTATAACTTCTAAGACAGTTTGTAACCTGATAATGTAATTTAGCATATATATAGGCATGAGGTATCCCCAGCTTCCATTTTGTGCCCACATGGCTGGGTCATAAGTATTTATAATTCTCTGGTATGGCTATTCATTTTTTCAAACCTGAGTTCCTCCTATATTAAGAGCTTGATTGAGATCAAGCACCCTATGTTTTGAGGCTTCATAAAGGGAGATGCCCAGTTCATCTCCCTTCAGGTTAGGCAGAAGGAAAAATCCTGGCTAGATTGTTCCTATGGTTCATGTGTCTTTCCATAGCGCTGGGAGCTGGGCATATGCAACCTTTCCACATATCCAAAAGAGCCCTTTAGGAGCCTTCCAGAGGTCTGGATTTATAGAGGATAGGTCTATTCAGCTTTGACTTATCACAGGGATAACTTGAAATGGGTTAGCTTGTTCAGAGGATAGTACTGTATAGTTATAGTTTGGGTGATAATAGTACATTGAGAAGTTTTAGTTGCATAAGCAGGTACCCAATACCAAATAGGCCTTGTTGGCCACCAGGTTCAGTGGGTTGAATTACAGTATAATATTCTTTTGCAAGGAGTTTCTCCTACCCATTGAGTATAAGCAGAGCCCCCTCTGCTTAAGCAATCTTCTCCAATTACTTTTGAGGAGAGGATCCATTTTGGGGGTAGATTGTCTGTTTTAACAGTTACAGAATGGTTCCATTGAAGGAGCTGGTATGCATCAAAACTAGTTCCTTTTTAAGGCCATTCTTTAGTCATTAGGTCTCCTCCACATACCCAACAATTGGTGACACCAATTGTCCAGGCTATGTTTTTAGCTATATTTATAAACAGATTTTGACCTACTTCCCATGGTTGAGGGAAGGGGAGTCAACTTTGGCTGTTGGGCAGCCAGAGGGGTTACAATTTGTACAACTTCTTTAAGCAGTTTCTTGGCTATGGGTGCAGGGGTGAGATCCCAACAAACCCAATTTGTGCTTCCAAGGGTGCTACAAGCTATAATACCAGCTTTGTGTACTGGTAGCTGTGTTTTGATAGTCCAGTAAATTACAGCTGGCCATTATGGGTACAGATATGTTTGTCAGTATAACAAATTTCTGCCTGGGATGAATAATGGTGGAAGACTTTTATATCTGGCCAGATAGTTTCTATACATTTACATGTTGGATGTGTGGGGGAACCAATAGACACCCAAATTAGGCAGAAGTACATAAAAGCACAAGAAAAACTTCCTATTATAAGAAAGAACAGAAATGCTAGTGAGACCTTTTCCCGACATGTCCAATTTATAGGGGTTGACTCTGTCAATCTTATAGCAATAAAGTCTGTCCTATAGCAAATAAAATGACAAACAGTATAGCATAAAAAAATGGCTTGTCAGTAAGGTCCGATGGATCCTTAAGCTTCTGCATGCGTGGCTCTGCCAGCATCCGATGTGTGGCTGAAGCAAGGCCGCTGGATCCTCAAGCTTCAGCCGTGTGTAGACTAGCCAGCTCTGGAGTGGCTAGGGCAGGGCTTGGGGAATTCATTTCGGGTTTTCCGTTGGCCTCGGTGACTTTCCAGAGGGTCAGCATAAAGGGAGCTGATGGGTTTGTGGTGTACTCCCAGTCCTAGAAGGCAGTCTTAACTCTGCTGTAATGGATCCAGGGAATTCTTTCAGCTACTTTGACTGCAGTTGGGGTAGGCAAAAGGACAGTAAATGGACCCCTCCAGAGAGGTTTTAGAGGCTGTATGTTCCATTATTTTACCCATACCATATCACCTGGCTTAAAAGAATGGACATCAGTAAACTAATGGGTAACCATTCTCTGACTTGATAATGGATGGCATTTAAGGCTGAACCTAAGGCTTGCATTTGTTGTTTTAGAGTAAGATCTCCTAACTCCTTTAAATCTCCCTGTATGCCCTTAGCAAGAGGGGGTGGCCACCCATAAAGGATTTCAAAAGGTGAGAAACCTGTTTGTTTTGTGGGGCTAGCCCTTACCCTTAGAAGAACTATTGGCAGAAGCTGAATCCAGCCAAAATGAGTTTCTTGGCATAACTTATTTAGTTGTGATTTTAAGGTTGGGTTCATTCACTCCATCTTTCCTGAACTTTGTGGCCTATAGGCTGTATGGCATTTTCATTTGATTTGCAGTCCTTTTGTTATTAACTGTACTACCTCAGCTACAAATGCCAGTCCATTGTCTGAGCTGATAGTGATTGGGAGTCCAAACCAGGAAATGATTTTTTTTTAACAGGAGTCCGGCCATCTTGGTGGCTTTTTCTGTCCTTGTGGGGAAGGCCTCAACCCCTCCTGAGAAAGTACACACAAAAACAAGGAGATATCTGTAGCCTCGGTGTTGGGGACTGACTGCAAAGGTCTGCCTTCTGACATGGTCAAGGAGACTAATGACCCCGGATGGCATGGCACGTCCGGGAAAGCGGCAGTTCTGCTTCTCCTACTTTGCTCAGTCATGCTGCTGGTGGAAATCCTAGGGGTTGAGAAACTACAACTTGCTAACCAACCACAAAAAATAGACTCTGGGGGATTGCAGGAAATTTTATCAATTCATCCTGCAGTTATAGCACAGAGAGGAAAGACAATTGCCCGTCCTGAAGTGACAAGGCCAGAAATTTTCATCAAATTACTAGATAAATCTTATACCCCCTTAAGGGGAATCCTCAACATTATGTTAAGAAACTGGGACTGCAGATGGAGGCCCACTAATTGTAGATTGTTGTGCAGTTTGTACTGGCAAAACCCCGCAAAATGTCATTGTTCTGGAAATTGGTTTCTTTATAGCTACACAAATAAAAGTTGCGGGCTCAGTGGCTCAGCCTGTAATCCTGTGCCTTTGGGAGGCTGAGGTGAGTGGATTGCCTGAGCCTGCGGGTTCGAAACCCGCCTGAGCAACTTGGCGAGACCTCATCTCTACAATAAATCAAAAAAATTAGTCGGGCATGGTAACGTGCACCTGTAGTTACAGCTACTTGGAAGGCTGAGGTGGAAGGATCGCCGGAGCCCAGCAGGTCAAGGCTGCGGTGGCCAGGAGTGGCCACTGCACTCCAGTCTGGGTGACAGAGTGAGACTCCAACTCAAAAAACAAAAAAACAAACAAACAAAAAAAAACAAATAAAAGTTTAGTTCCTTGTGGCAGAAAACATTTGCTAGAGTGTACCTGACCATAGTTAAATATATAACAGGTTGACCTTTGTTGTTATGTGATTTTTAGGAAAAGATTAAATATTAGTTTTAATACATAGATTATGCTTAATTTTGAGAGGTCATGGGTATTCAAGTATAGGGTAATGGTGTTTTTGCGTTGTGAGTATGTTTAGCTTTAAAGGAATAATCGTATAAGTTTTTTGTTTCATAGCTTTAAGGAAAGTGATTGTATCTAATTGTGAAAGTATGAGAAGAGTATGTGAAAGGTTTCACATGACTGTCCACCTAACCGTAAAAATATGAGAAAAACACTCAGAAAATTGCACATAACCATCATTATGTTAAGAAACTTGTTTTGGAGAATTTGAGTAATGTCAAGAAAAGATTACTCATGTATGTCACCCAAAAGGCTATGTAACAAAAAGGTATATAAATCACAGATTTGTGAGCAATAAACAAGCAGTTCTGCATAAACACCAGGTCTGCGTCCATCCCTTCACTCACTGACGCTGCCCTTCCTTCGGGAAACCCTGAACCTGCTGAAATGGGACTCCAGTACCTCGGCAGCATGGAAGTTCTGTAAAATCCATGATAAGATCCTCAAAGGGTGCCCCCCACCACATGCTGCACTCCAGGGGAGACTTTGGGTCCCTGCCATGGGTTATTTTGAGCATAAGTTACACACTGTTCACAGACTATCCGTGCTATACCGGAGAGTCGGGGGACATAGAAGTACTTATTGAGGGTATTCTTAAGAGCGGTTCATCTGCTGTGTGTCCCTTGGTGAAATTGCCTGACAAACGCTGGAGCCAATTATTCTAGAATTGCTATTCGACTGTCCTGAGATTTCCACCATCTGGCTTGTAAGTAGTGTCCTGTTTCAGTTTCAAACCATGTTTTTCATTTGGCGTGTAGCAAGGGCTCCAGTTCATCAGCAGGCTAGGAAGCAGCACCATGGATATTGCAGTTGTTTTGACAGTTTCCCTTGTTGCTGCAAGTTTTGCTTCTTGATCTGCTTTGCGATTTCCTTTGGCAGTTATTGCATTTCCCTTTTGATACCCTCTGCAATGTATGACTGATACTCCTTTGGTGCCCATACAGCATCTAGTAGCTCTAGAATTTCATTGCCATATTTTTTGTCTTTTCCCCCTGAATTGATTAAACCTCTCTCCTTGTATAAGGCCCTGTGCACATGCAAGGTAGTAAAAGCATACTTGGAGTTTGTATAGATATTAGTGTGTAGCACTGCGGCTAGCTGGAGGGCTTGAGTGAGTGCAGTGAGTTCTGCTTTCTGAGCTGAAGTTCCTATTGGCAGAGGTTTCACCTCGACCATGAAGTTTAAAGTTACCACCGAATAGCCCACAAAGCATTCCCCCTCCTGTATGAAACTACTTCCCTCCATGTAGGATTCAACTTCAGGGTCCCTAAGGGGCTGGTCTGTTAAGTCTGTACAGCTAGAGAACATCCAATTTATTATTTCATTGCAATCATGGTCTGGCTGTCCTGGCTCTATAGGGTCTATACCACCTCTAGGTGAATGCATGGTTTAGGGTCTTTACTTCCTCTAGATTTAGGGTCTTTACCACCTCTAGTCGAATGCGTGGTTTTTCACAGAGCATTCCCTGATATTTGACCATTCGAGCATTGGTTAGCCAATATTGCCCCTTGTATTCCATTAAATTTATCACAAGCTGGGCTCAGTGGCTCAGCCTGTAATCCCGTGCCTTTGGGAGGCTGAAGTGAGTGAATTGCCTGAGCCCGCGGGTTTGAGACCCGCCTG